>NW_026536090.1:0-249630 GCF_028551555.1 Melozone crissalis | reverse complement strand
GAGGCTGCACGGAGGTCTGCCGAGTGTTTTGCAAGAAGAGAAAGAAAGTTGTCCAAAACAGCTTGCAATCGAATGTTCATGTGAATAGAAAAGGCAGGAGAGTGGTCAGGTACTGTTTTCTCTCAGTTGGCAAGCTGCGCACACAATCGCAGTGTTGTACAGCTTGTTTCATCACCTTTGCCAAGCTGCCGCTCTCTCCGGCTCCCGGAGACGAAGAAGCTGCTTCTTCGCGCAAAGACGATTCTGCCGCTCACAGTGCTCTGCGGTGTGCGCCTTCTGCCGAAAGAGGTCCGGGAGCGGTGCTTAGCTCTGCAGAGCACCGTACCTTCGTCTTTAGCCTCTCTTCTCGTCTACATCTTAGCAAAAAGCTTTTCCACTCTGTCTGGCAAGGAGAAACTGTGCCAGCACAGAAAACATCCCCCATTGTGTTCTAGAGGCTGCACGGAGGTCTGCGAGTGTTTTGCAAGAAGAGAAAGAAAGTTGTCCAAAACAGCTTGCAATCGAAAGTTCATGTGAATAGAAAAGGGAGAAGAGTGGTCAGGTACTGTTTTCTCTCAGTTGGCAAGCTGCGCACACAATCGCAGTGTTGTACAGCTTGTTTCATCACCTTGCCAAGTTGCCGCTCTCTCGGCTCCGGAGACGAAGAAGCTGCTTCTTCGCGCAAAGACGATTCTGCCGCTCGCAGTGCTCTGCGGTGTGCGCCTTCTGCCGAAAGACGCCCGGGAGCGGTGCTTAGCTCTGCAGAGCACCGTACCTTCGTCTTTAGCCTCTCTTCTCGTCTACATCTTAGCAAAAAGCTTTTCCACTCTGTCTGGCAAGGAGAAACTTTGTCAGCACAAAAAACATCTCCCATCGTGTTCTAGAGGCTGCACGGAGGTCTGCCGAGTGTTTTGCAAGAAGAGAAAGAAAGTTGTCCAAAACAGCTTGCAATCGAATGTTCATGTGAATAGAAAAGGCAGGAGAGTGGTCAGGTACTGTTTTCTCTCAGTTGGCAAGCTGCGCACACAATCGCAGTGTTGTACAGCTTGTTTCATCACCTTTGCCAAGTTGCCGCTCTCTCCGGCTCCCGGAGACGAAGAAGCTGCTTCTTCGCGCAAAGACGATTCTGCCGCTCGCAGTGCTCTGCGGTGTGCGCCTTCTGCCGAAAGACGCCCGGGAGCGGTGCTTAGCTCTGCAGAGCACCGTACCTTCGTCTTTAGCCTCTCTTCTCGTCTACATCTTAGCAAAAAGCTTTTCCACTCTGTCTGGCAAGGAGAAACTGTGCCAGCACAAAAAACATCTCCCATCGTGTTCTAGAGGCTGCACGGAGGTCTGCCGAGAGTTTTGCAAGAAGAGAAAGAAAGTTGTCCAAAACAGCTTCCAATCGAATGCACATGTGAATAGAAAAGGCAGGAGAGTGGTCAGGTACTGTTTTCTCTCAGTTGCAAGCTGCGCACACAATCGCAGTGTTGTACAGCTTGTTTCATCACCTTTGCGAAGTTGCCGCTCTCTCCGGCTCCCGGAGCCGAAGAAGCTGCTTCTTCGCGCAAAGACGATTCTGCCGCTCACAGTGCTCTGCGGTGTGCGCCTTCTGCCGAAAGAGGTCCGGGAGCGGTGCTTAGCTCTGCAGAGCACCGTACCTTCGTCTTTAGCCTCTCTTCTCGTCTACATCTTAGCAAAAAGCTTTTCCACTCTGTCTGGCAAGGAGAAACTGTGCCAGCACAGAAAACATCTCCCATCGTGTTCTAGAGGCTGCACGGAGGTCTGCAGAGTGTTTTGCAAGAAAAGAGAAGAGAAGAAAGTTGTCCAAAACAGCTTGCAATCGAATGTTCATGTGAATAGAAAAGGCAGCAGAGTGGTCAGGTACTGTTTTCTCTCAGTTGGCAAGCTGCGCACACAATCGCAGTGTTGTACAGCTTGTTTCATCACCTTTGCCAAGCTGCCGCTCTCTCCGGCTCCCGGAGACGAAGAAGCTGCTTCTTCGCGCAAAGACGATTCTGCCGCTCACAGTGCTCTGCGGTGTGCGCCTTCTGCCGAAAGACGCCCGGGAGCGGTGCTTAGCTCTGCAGAGCACCGTACCTTCGTCTTTAGCCTCTCTTCTCGTCTACATCTTAGCAAAAGCTTTTCCACTCTGTCTGGCAAGGAGAAACTTTGCCAGCACAAAAAAACATCTCCCATCGTGTTCTAGAGGCTTGCACGGAGGTCTGCCGAGTGTTTTGCAAGAAGAGAAAGAAAGTTGTCCAAAACAGCTTGCAATCGAATGTTCATGTGAATAGAAAAGGCAGGAGAGTGGTCAGGTACTGTTTTCTCTCAGTTGGCAAGCTGCGCACACAATCGCAGTGTTGTACAGCTTGTTTCATCACCTTTGCCAAGCTGCCGCTCTCTCCGGCTCCCGGAGACGAAGAAGCTGCTTCTTCGCGCAAAGACGATTCTGCCGCTCACAGTGCTCTGCGGTGTGCGCCTTCTGCCGAAAGAGGTCCGGGACGGTGCTTAGCTCTGCAGAGCACTGTACCTTCGTCTTTAGCCTCTCTTCTCGTCTACATCTTAGCAAAAAGCTTTTCCACTCTGTCTGGCAAGGAGAAACTGTGCCAGCACAAAAAACATCTCCCATCGTGTTCTAGAGGCTGCACGGAGGTCTGCCGAGTGTTTTGCAAGAAGAGAAAGAAAGTTGTCCAAAACAGCTTGCAATCGAATGTTCATGTGAATAGAAAAGGCAGGAGAGTGGTCAGGTACTGTTTTCTCTCACTTGGCAAGCTGCGCACACAATCGCAGTGCTGTACAGCTTGTTTCATCACCTTTGCGAAGCTGCCGCTCTCTCCGGCTCCCGGAGACGAAGAAGCTGCTTCTTCGCGCAAAGACGATTCTGCCGCTCACAGTGCTCTGCGGTGTGCGCCTTCTGCCGAAAGAGGTCCGGGAGCGGTGCTTAGCCCTGCAGAGCACCGTACCTTCGTCTTTAGCCTCTCTTCTCGTCTACATCTTAGCAAAAAGCTTTTCCACTCTGTCTGGCAAGGAGAAATTGTGCCAGCACAGAAAACATCCCCCATTGTGTTCTAGAGGCTGCACGGAGGTCTGCCGAGTGTTTTGCAAGAAGAGAAAGAAAGTTGTCCAAAACAGCTTGCAATCGAATGTTCATGGGTATAGAAAAGGGAGGAGAGTGGTCAGGTACTGTTTTCTCTCAGTTGGCAAGCTGCGCACACAATCGCAGTGTTGTACAGCTTGTTTCATCACCTTTGCCAAGTTGCCGCTCTCTCCGGCTCCCGGAGACGAAGAAGCTGCTTCTTCGCGCAAAGACGATTCTGCCGCTCGCAGTGCTCTGCGGTGTGCGCCTTCTGCCGAAAGACGCCCGGGAGCGGTGCTTAGCTCTGCAGAGCACCGTACCTTCGTCTTTAGCCTCTCTTCTCGTCTACATGTTAGCAAAAAGCTTTTCCACTCTGTCTGGCAAGGAGAAACTGTGCCAGCACAGAAAACATCTCCCATCGTTTTCTAGAGGCTGCACGGAGGTCTGCAGAGTGTTTTGCAAGAAGAGAAAGAAAGTTGTCCAAAACAGCTTGCAATCGAATGTTCATGTGAATAGAAAAGGCAGGAGAGTGGTCAGGTACTGTTTTCTCTCACTTGGCAAGCTGCGCACACAATCGCAGTGTTGTACAGCTTGTTTCATCACCTTTGCGAAGCTGCCGCTCTCTCCGGCTCCCGGAGCCGAAGAAGCTGCTTCTTCGCGCAAAGACGATTCTGCCGCTCACAGTGCTCTGCGGTGTGCGCCTTCTGCCGAAAGACGCCCGGGAGCGGTGCTTAGCTCTGCAGAGCACCGTACCTTCGTCTTTAGCCTCTCTTCTCGTCTACATCTTAGCAAAAAGCTTTTCCACTCTGTCTGGCAAGGAGAAACTGTGCCAGCACAAAAAACATCTCCCATCGTGTTCTAGAGGCTGCACGGAGGTCTGCCGAGTGTTTTGCAAGAAGAGAAAGAAAGTTGTCCAAAACAGCTTGCAATCGAATGTTCATGTGAATAGAAAAGGCAGGAGAGTGGTCAGGTACTGTTTTCTCTCAGTTGGCAAGCTGCGCACACAATCGCAGTGTTGTACAGCTTGTTTCATCTCCTTTGCGAAGCTGCCGCTCTCTCCGGCTCCCGGAGCCGAAGAAGCTGCTTCTTCGCGCAAAGACGATTCTGCCGCTCACAGTGCTCTGCGGTGTGCGCCTTCTGCCGAAAGAGGTCCGGGAGCGGTGCTTAGCTCTGCAGAGCACCGTACCTTCGTCTTTAGCCTCTCTTCTCGTCTACATCATAGCAAAAAGCTTTTCCACTCTGTCTGGCAAGGAGAAACTGTGCCAGCACTGAAAACATCTCCCATCGTGTTCTAGAGGCTGCACGGAGGTCTGCCGAGTGTTTTGCAAGAAGAGAAAGAAAGTTGTCCAAAACAGCTTGCAATCGAATGTTCATGTGAATAGAAAAGGCAGGAGAGTGGTCAGGTACTGTTTTCTCTCAGTTGGCAAGCTGCGCACACAATCGCAGTGTTGTACAGTTTGTTTCATCACCTTTGCCAAGCTGCCGCTCTCTCCGGCTCCCGGAGACGAAGAAGCTGCTTCTTCGCGCAAAGACGATTCTGCCGTTCACAGTGCTCTGCGGTGTGCGCCTTCTGCCGAAAGACGCCCGGGAGCGGTGCTTAGCTCTGCAGAGCACCGTACCTTCGTCTTTAGCCTCTCTTCTCGTCTACATCTTAGCAAAAAGCTTTTCCACTCTGTCTGGCAAGGAGAAACTTTGCCAGCACAAAAAACATCTCCCATCGTGTTCTAGAGGCTGCACGGAGGTCTGCCGAGTGTTTTGCAAGAAGAGAAAGAAAGTTGTCCAAAACAGCTTGCAATCGAATGTTCATGTGAATAGAAAAGGCAGGAGAGTGGTCAGGTACTGTTTTCTCTCAGTTGGCAAGCTGCGCACACAATCGCAGTGTTGTACAGCTTGTTTCATCACCTTTGCCAAGCTGCCGCTCTCTCCGGCTCCCGGAGACGAAGAAGCTGCTTCTTCGCGCAAAGACGATTCTGCCGCTCACAGTGCTCTGCGGTGTGCGCCTTCTGCCGAAAGAGGTCCGGGAGCGGTGCTTAGCTCTGCAGAGCACCGTACCTTCGTCTTTAGCCTCTCTTCTCGTCTACATCTTAGCAAAAAGCTTTTCCACTCTGTCTGGCAAGGAGAAACTGTGCCAGCACAGAAAACATCCCCCATTGTGTTCTAGAGGCTGCACGGAGGTCTGCCGAGTGTTTTGCAAGAAGAGAAAGAAAGTTGTCCAAAACAGCTTGCAATCGAAAGTTCATGTGAATAGAAAAGGGAGAAGAGTGGTCAGGTACTGTTTTCTCTCAGTTGGCAAGCTGCGCACACAATCGCAGTGTTGTACAGCTTGTTTCATCACCTTTGCCAAGTTGCCGCTCTCTCCGGCTCCCGGAGACGAAGAAGCTGCTTCTTCGCGCAAAGACGATTCTGCCGCTCGCAGTGCTCTGCGGTGTGCGCCTTCTGCCGAAAGACGCCCGGGAGCGGTGCTTAGCTCTGCAGAGCACCGTACCTTCGTCTTTAGCCTCTCTTCTCGTCTACATCTTAGCAAAAAGCTTTTCCACTCTGTCTGGCAAGGAGAAACTTTGTCAGCACAAAAAACATCTCCCATCGTGTTCTAGAGGCTGCACGGAGGTCTGCCGAGAGTTTTGCAAGAAGGGAAAGAAAGTTGTCCAAAACAGCTTGCAATCGAATGCACATGTGAATAGAAAAGGCAGGAGAGTGGTCAGGTACTGTTTTCTCTCACTTGGCAAGCTGCGCACACAATCGCAGTGTTGTACAGCTTGTTTCATCACCTTTGCCAAGCTGCCGCTCTCTCCGGCTCCCGGAGACGAAGAAGCTGCTTCTTCGCGCAAAGACGATTCTGCCGCTCACAGTGCTCTGCGGTGTGCGCCTTCTGCCGAAAGAGGTCCGGGACCGGTGCTTAGCTCTGCAGAGCACCGTACCTTCGTCTTTAGCCTCTCTTCTCGTCTACATCTTAGCAAAAAGCTTTTCCACTCTGTCTGGCAAGGAGAAACTGTGCCAGCACAAAAAACATCTCCCATCGTGTTCTAGAGGCTGCACGGAGGTCTGCCGAGTGTTTTGCAAGAAGAGAAAGAAAGTTGTCCAAAACAGCTTGCAATCGAATGTTCATGTGAATAGAAAAGGCAGGAGAGTGGTCAGGTACTGTTTTCTCTCACTTGGAAAGCTGCGCACACAATCGCAGTGCTGTACAGCTTGTTTCATCACCTTTGCGAAGCTGCCGCTCTCTCCGGCTCCCGGAGACGAAGAAGCTGCTTCTTCGCGCAAAGACGATTCTGCCGCTCACAGTGCTCTGCGGTGTGCGCCTTCTGCCGAAAGAGGTCCGGGAGCGGTGCTTAGCTCTGCAGAGCACCGTACCTTCGTCTTTAGCCTCTCTTCTCGTCTACATCTTAGCAAAAAGCTTTTCCACTCTGTCTGGCAAGGAGAAACTGTGCCAGCACAAAAAACATCTCCCATCGTGTTCTAGAGGCTGCACGGAGGTCTGCAGAGTGTTTTGCAAGAAGAGAAAGAAAGTTGTCCAAAACAGCTTGCAATCGAATGTTCATGTGAATAGAAAAGGCAGCAGAGTGGTCAGGTACTGTTTTCTCTCAGTTGGCAAGCTGCGCACACAATCGCAGTGTTGTACAGCTTGTTTCAACACCTTTGCCAAGCTGCCGCTCTCTCCGGCTCCCGGAGACGAAGAAGCTGCTTCTTCGCGCAAAGACGATTCTGCCGCTCACAGTGCTCTGCGGTGTGCGCCTTCTGCCGAAAGACGCCCGGGAGCGGTGCTTAGCTCTGCAGAGCACCGTACCTTCGTCTTTAGCCTCTCTTCTCGTCTACATCTTAGCAAAAAGCTTTTCCACTCTGTCTGGCAAGGAGAAACTTTGCCAGCACAAAAAACATCTCCCATCGTGTTCTAGAGGCTGCACGGAGGTCTGCCGAGTGTTTTGCAAGAAGAGAAAGAAAGTTGTCCAAAACAGCTTGCAATCGAATGTTCATGTGAATAGAAAAGGCAGGAGAGTGGTCAGGTACTGTTTTCTCTCAGTTGGCAAGCTGCGCACACAATCGCAGTGTTGTACAGCTTGTTTCATCACCTTTGCCAAGCTGCCGCTCTCTCCGGCTCCCGGAGACGAAGAAGCTGCTTCTTCGCGCAAAGACGATTCTGCCGCTCACAGTGCTCTGCGGTGTGCGCCTTCTGCCGAAAGAGGTCCGGGACCGGTGCTTAGCTCTGCAGAGCACTGTACCTTCGTCTTTAGCCTCTCTTCTCGTCTACATCTTAGCAAAAAGCTTTTCCACTCTGTCTGGCAAGGAGAAACTGTGCCAGCACAAAAAACATCTCCCATCGTGTTCTAGAGGCTGCACGGAGGTCTGCCGAGTGTTTTGCAAGAAGAGAAAGAAAGTTGTCCAAAACAGCTTGCAATCGAATGTTCATGTGAATAGAAAAGGCAGGAGAGTGGTCAGGTACTGTTTTCTCTCACTTGGCAAGCTGCGCACACAATCGCAGTGCTGTACAGCTTGTTTCATCACCTTTGCGAAGCTGCCGCTCTCTCCGGCTCCCGGAGACGAAGAAGCTGCTTCTTCGCGCAAAGACGATTCTGCCGCTCACAGTGCTCTGCGGTGTGCGCCTTCTGCCGAAAGAGGTCCGGGAGCGGTGCAGAGCCCTGCAGAGCACCGTACCTTCGTCTTTAGCCTCTCTTCTCGTCTACATCTTAGCAAAAAGCTTTTCCACTCTGTCTGGCAAGGAGAAATTGTGCCAGCACAGAAAACATCCCCCATTGTGTTCTAGAGGCTGCACGGAGGTCTGCCGAGTGTTTTGCAAGAAGAGAAAGAAAGTTGTCCAAAACAGCTTGCAATCGAATGTTCATGGGTATAGAAAAGGGAGGAGAGTGGTCAGGTACTGTTTTCTCTCAGTTGGCAAGCTGCGCACACAATCGCAGTGTTGTACAGCTTGTTTCATCACCTCTGCCAAGTTGCCGCTCTCTCCGGCTCCCGGAGACGAAGAAGCTGCTTCTTCGCGCAAAGACGATTCTGCCGCTCACAGTGCTCTGCGGTGTGCGCCTTCTGCCGAAAGACGCCCGGGAGCGGTGCTTAGCTCTGCAGAGCACCGTACCTTCGTCTTTAGCCTCTCTTCTCGTCTACATGTTAGCAAAAAGCTTTTCCACTCTGTCTGGCAAGGAGAAACTGTGCCAGCACAGAAAACATCTCCCATCGTTTTCTAGAGGCTGCACGGAGGTCTGCAGAGTGTTTTGCAAGAAGAGAAAGAAAGTTGTCCAAAACAGCTTGCAATCGAATGTTCATGTGAATAGAAAAGGCAGGAGAGTGGTCAGGTACTGTTTTCTCTCACTTGGCAAGCTGCGCACACAATCGCAGTGTTGTACAGCTTGTTTCATCACCTTTGCGAAGCTGCCGCTCTCTCCGGCTCCCGGAGCCGAAGAAGCTGCTTCTTCGCGCAAAGACGATTCTGCCGCTCACAGTGCTCTGCGGTGTGCGCCTTCTGCCGAAAGACGCCCGGGAGCGGTGCTTAGCTCTGCAGAGCACCGTACCTTCGTCTTTAGCCTCTCTTCTCGTCTACATCTTAGCAAAAAGCTTTTCCACTCTGTCTGGCAAGGAGAAACTGTGCCAGCACAAAAAACATCTCCCATCGTGTTCTAGAGGCTGCACGGAGGTCTGCCGAGTGTTTTGCAAGAAGAGAAAGAAAGTTGTCCAAAACAGCTTGCAATCGAATGTTCATGTGAATAGAAAAGGCAGGAGAGTGGTCAGGTACTGTTTTCTCTCAGTTGGCAAGCTGCGCACACAATCGCAGTGTTGTACAGCTTGTTTCATCTCCTTTGCGATGCTGCCGCTCTCTCCGGCTCCCGGAGCCGAAGAAGCTGCTTCTTCGCGCAAAGACGATTCTGCCGCTCACAGTGCTCTGCGGTGTGCGCCTTCTGCCGAAAGAGGTCCGGGAGCGGTGCTTAGCTCTGCAGAGCACCGTACCTTCGTCTTTAGCCTCTCTTCTCGTCTACATCTTAGCAAAAAGCTTTTCCACTCTGTCTGGCAAGGAGAAACTTTGCCAGCACAAAAAACATCTCCCATCGTGTTCTAGAGGCTGCACGGAGGTCTGCCGAGTGTTTTGCAAGAAGAGAAAGAAAGTTGTCCAAAACAGCTTGCAATCGAATGTTCATGTGAATAGAAAAGGCAGGAGAGTGGTCAGGTACTGTTTTCTCTCAGTTGGCAAGCTGCGCACACAATCGCAGTGTTGTACAGCTTGTTTCATCACCTTTGCCAAGCTGCCGCTCTCTCCGGCTCCCGGAGACGAAGAAGCTGCTTCTTCGCGCAAAGACGATTCTGCCGCTCACAGTGCTCTGCGGTGTGCGCCTTCTGCCGAAAGAGGTCCGGGAGCGGTGCTTAGCTCTGCAGAGCACCGTACCTTCGTCTTTAGCCTCTCTTCTCGTCTACATCTTAGCAAAAAGCTTTTCCACTCTGTCTGGCAAGGAGAAACTGTGCCAGCACAGAAAACATCCCCCATTGTGTTCTAGAGGCTGCACGGAGGTCTGCCGAGTGTTTTGCAAGAAGAGAAAGAAAGTTGTCCAAAACAGCTTGCAATCGAAAGTTCATGTGAATAGAAAAGGGAGAAGAGTGGTCAGGTACTGTTTTCTCTCAGTTGGCAAGCTGCGCACACAATCGCAGTGTTGTACAGCTTGTTTCATCACCTTTGCCAAGTTGCCGCTCTCTCCGGCTCCCGGAGACGAAGAAGCTGCTTCTTCGCGCAAAGACGATTCTGCCGCTCGCAGTGCTCTGCGGTGTGCGCCTTCTGCCGAAAGACGCCCGGGAGCGGTGCTTAGCTCTGCAGAGCACCGTACCTTCGTCTTTAGCCTCTCTTCTCGTCTACATCTTAGCAAAAAGCTTTTCCACTCTGTCTGGCAAGGAGAAACTTTGTCAGCACAAAAAACATCTCCCATCGTGTTCTAGAGGCTGCACGGAGGTCTGCCGAGAGTTTTGCAAGAAGGGAAAGAAAGTTGTCCAAAACAGCTTGCAATCGAATGCACATGTGAATAGAAAAGGCAGGAGAGTGGTCAGGTAGTGTTTTCTCTCAGTTGGCAAGCTGCGCACACAATCGCAGTGTTGTACAGCTTGTTTCATCACCTTTGAGAAGTTGCGGCTCTCTCCGGCTCCCGGAGACGAAGAAGCTGCTTCTTCGCGCAAAGACGATTCTGCCGCTCACAGTGCTCTGCGGTGTGCGCCTTCTGCCGAAAGAGGTCCGGGAGCGGTGCTTAGCTCTGCAGAGCACCGTACCTTCGTCTTTAGCCTCTCTTCTCGTCTACATCTTAGCAAAAAGCTTTTCCACTCTGTCTGGCAAGGAGAAACTGTGCCAGCACAGAAAACATCTCCCATCGTGTTCTAGAGGCTGCACGGAGGTCTGCAGAGTGTTTTGCAAGAAGAGAAAGAAAGTTGTCCAAAACAGCTTGCAATCGAATGTTCATGTGAATAGAAAAGGCAGGAGAGTGGTCAGGTACTGTTTTCTCTCACTTGGCAAGCTGCGCACACAATCGCAGTGTTGTACAGCTTGTTTCATCACCTTTGCCAAGCTGCCGCTCTCTCCGGCTCCCGGAGCCGAAGAAGCTGCTTCTTGGCGCAAAGACGATTCTGCCGCTCACAGTGCTCTGCGGTGTGCGCCTTCTGCCGAAAGACGCCCGGGAGCGGTGCTTACCTCTGCAGAGCACCGTACCTTCGTCTTTAGCCTCTCTTCTCGTCTACATCATAGCAAAAAGCTTTTCCACTCTGTCTGGCAAGGAGAAACTTTGCCAGCACAAAAAACATCTCCCATCGTGTTCTAGAGGCTGCACGGAGGTCTGCCGAGTGTTTTGCAAGAAGAGAAAGAAAGTTGTCCAAAACAGCTTGCAATCGAATGTTCATGTGAATAGAAAAGGCAGGAGAGTGGTCAGGTACTGTTTTCTCTCACTTGGCAAGCTGCGCACACAATCGCAGTGTTGTACAGCTTGTTTCATCACCTTTGCCAAGCTGCCGCTCTCTCCGGCTCCCGGAGACGAAGAAGCTGCTTCTTCGCGCAAAGACGATTCTGCCGCTCACAGTGCTCTGCGGTGTGCGCCTTCTGCCGAAAGAGGTCCGGGACCGGTGCTTAGCTCTGCAGAGCACCGTACCTTCGTCTTTAGCCTCTCTTCTCGTCTACATCTTAGCAAAAAGCTTTTCCACTCTGTCTGGCAAGGAGAAACTGTGCCAGCACAAAAAACATCTCCCATCGTGTTCTAGAGGCTGCACGGAGGTCTGCCGAGTGTTTTGCAAGAAGAGAAAGAAAGTTGTCCAAAACAGCTTGCAATCGAATGTTCATGTGAATAGAAAAGGCAGGAGAGTGGTCAGGTACTGTTTTCTCTCACTTGGAAAGCTGCGCACACAATCGCAGTGCTGTACAGCTTGTTTCATCACCTTTGCGAAGCTGCCGCTCTCTCCGGCTCCCGGAGACGAAGAAGCTGCTTCTTCGCGCAAAGACGATTCTGCCGCTCACAGTGCTCTGCGGTGTGCGCCTTCTGCCGAAAGAGGTCCGGGAGCGGTGCTTAGCCCTGCAGAGCACCGTACCTTCGTCTTTAGCCTCTCTTCTCGTCTACATCTTAGCAAAAAGCTTTTCCACTCTGTCTGGCAAGGAGAAACTGTGCCAGCACAGAAAACATCCCCCATTGTGTTCTAGAGGCTGCACGGAGGTCTGCCGAGTGTTTTGCAAGAAGAGAAAGAAAGTTGTCCAAAACAGCTTGCAATCGAATGTTCATGTGTATAGAAAAGGGAGGAGAGTGGTCAGGTACTGTTTTCTCTCAGTTGACAAGCTGCGCACACAATCGCAGTGTTGTACAGCTTGTTTCATCACCTTTGCCAAGCTGCCGCTCTCTCCAGCTCCCGGAGACGAAGAAGCTGCTTCTTCGCGCAAAGACGATTCTGCCGCTCACAGTGCTCTGCGGTGTGCGCCTTCTGCCGAAAGAGGTCAGGGAGCGGTGCTTAGCTCTGCAGAGCACCGTACCTTCGTCTTTAGCCTCTCTTCTCGTCTACATCTTAGCAAAAAGCTTTTCCACTCTGTCTGGCAAGGAGAAACTGTGCCAGCACAAAAAACATCTCCCATCGTGTTCTAGAGGCTGCACTGAGGTCTGCCGAGTGTTTTGCAAGAAGAGAAAGAAAGTTGTCCAAAACAGCTTGCAATCGAATGTTCATGTGAATAGAAAAGGCAGGAGAGTTGTCAGGTACTGTTTTCTCTCAGTTGGCAAGCTGCGCACACAATCGCAGTGCTGTACAGCTTGTTTCATCACCTTTGCGAAGCTGCCGCTCTCTCCGGCTCCCGGAGACGAAGAAGCTGCTTCTTCGCGCAAAGACGATTCTGCCGCTCACAGTGCTCTCCGGTGTGCGCCTTCTGCCGAAAGAGGTCCGGGAGCGGTGCTTAGCCCTGCAGAGCACCGTACCTTCGTCTTTAGCCTCTCTTCTCGTCTACATCTTAGCAAAAAGCTTTTCCACTCTGTCTGGCAAGGAGAAACTGTGCCAGCACAGAAAACATCCCCCATTGTGTTCTAGAGGCTGCACGGAGGTCTGCCGAGTGTTTTGCAAGAAGAGAAAGAAAGTTGTCCAAAACAGCTTGCAATCGAAAGTTCATGTGAATAGAAAAGGGAGGAGAGTGGTCAGGTACTGTTTTCTCTCAGTTGGCAAGCTGCGCACACAATCGCAGTGTTGTACAGCTTGTTTCATCACCTTTGCCAAGTTGCCGCTCTCTCCGGCTCCCGGAGACGAAGAAGCTGCTTCTTCGCGCAAAGACGATTCTGCCGCTCGCAGTGCTCTGCGGTGTGCGCCTTCTGCCGAAAGACGCCCGGGAGCGGTGCTTAGCTCTGCAGAGCACCGTACCTTCGTCTTTAGCCTCTCTTCTCGTCTACATCTTAGCAAAAAGCTTTTCCACTCTGTCTGGCAAGGAGAAACTTTGCCAGCACAAAAAACATCTCCCATCGTGTTCTAGAGGCTGCACGGAGGTCTGCCGAGAGTTTTGCAAGAAGAGAAAGAAAGTTGTCCAAAACAGCTTCCAATCGAATGCACATGTGAATAGAAAAGGCAGGAGAGTGGTCAGGTACTGTTTTCTCTCAGTTGGCAAGCTGCGCACACAATCGCAGTGTTGTACAGCTTGTTTCATCACCTTTGCGAAATTGCGGCTCTCTCCGGCTCCCGGAGACGAAGAAGCTGCTTCTTCGCGCAAAGACGATTCTGCCGCTCACAGTGCTCTGCGCTGTGCGCCTTCTGCCGAAAGAGGTCCGGGAGCGGTGCTTAGCTCTGCAGAGCACCGTACCTTCGTCTTTAGCCTCTCTTCTCGTCTACATCTTAGCAAAAAGCTTTTCCACTCTGTCTGGCAAGGAGAAACTGTGCCAGCACAGAAAACATCTCCCATCGTGTTCTAGAGCCTGCACGGAGGTCTGCAGAGTGTTTTGCAAGAAGAGAAAGAAAGTTGTCCAAAACAGCTTGCAATCGAATGTTCATGTGAATAGAAAAGGCAGGAGAGTGGTCAGGTACTGTTTTCTCTCAGTTGGCAAGCTGCGCACACAATCGCAGTGTTGTACAGCTTGTTTCATCACCTTTGCCAAGCTGCCGCTCTCTCCGGCTCCCGGAGCCGAAGAAGCTGCTTCTTCGCGCAAAGACGATTCTGCCGCTCACAGTTCTCTGCGGTGTGCGCCTTCTGCCGAAAGACGCCCGGGAGCGGTGCTTAGCTCTGCAGAGCACCGTACCTTCGTCTTTAGCCTCTCTTCTCGTCTACATCTTAGCAAAAAGCTTTTCCACTCTGTCTGGCAAGGAGAAACTTTGCCAGCACAAAAAACATCTCCCATCGTGTTCTAGAGGCTGCACGGAGGTCTGCCGAGTGTTTTGCAAGAAGAGAAAGAAAGTTGTCCAAAACAGCTTGCAATCGAATGTTCATGTGAATAGAAAAGGCAGCAGAGTGGTCAGGTACTGTTTTCTCTCACTTGGCAAGCTGCGCACACAATCGCAGTGTTGTACAGCTTGTTTCATCACCTTTGCCAAGCTGCCGCTCTCTCCGGCTCCCGGAGACGAAGAAGCTGCTTCTTCGCGCAAAGACGATTCTGCCGCTCACAGTGCTCTGCGGTGTGCGCCTTCTGCCGAAAGAGGTCCGGGACCGGTGCTTAGCTCTGCAGAGCACTGTACCTTCGTCTTTAGCCTCTCTTCTCGTCTACATCTTAGCAAAAAGCTTTTCCACTCTGTCTGGCAAGGAGAAACTGTGCCAGCACAAAAAACATCTCCCATCGTGTTCTAGAGGCTGCACGGAGGTCTGCCGAGAGTTTTGCAAGAAGAGAAAGAAAGTTGTCCAAAACAGCTTCCAATCGAATGCACATGTGATTAGAAAAGGCAGGAGAGTGGTCAGGTACTGTTTTCTCTCAGTTGGCAAGCTGCGCACACAATCGCAGTGTTGTACAGCTTGTTTCATCACCTTTGCCAAGCTGCCGCTCTCTCCGGCTCCCGGAGACGAAGAAGCTGCTTCTTCGCGCAAAGACGATTCTGCCGCTCGCAGTGCTCTGCGGTGTGCGCCTTCTGCCGAAAGAGGTCCGGGAGCGGTGCTTAGCTCTGCAGAGCACCGTACCTTCGTCTTTAGCCTCTCTTCTCGTCTACATGTTAGCAAAAAGCTTTTCCACTCTGTCTGGCAAGGAGAAACTGTGCCAGCACAGAAAACATCTCCCATCGTTTTCTAGAGGCTGCACGGAGGTCTGCAGAGTGTTTTGCAAGAAGAGAAAGAAAGTTGTCCAAAACAGCTTGCAATCGAATGTTCATGTGAATAGAAAAGGCAGGAGAGTGGTCAGGTACTGTTTTCTCTCACTTGGCAAGCTGCGCACACAATCGCAGTGTTGTACAGCTTGTTTCATCACCTTTGCCAAGCTGCCGCTCTCTCCGGCTCCCGGAGACGAAGAAGCTGCTTCTTCGCGCAAAGACGATTCTGCCGCTCACAGTGCTCTGCGGTGTGCGCCTTCTGCCGAAAGACGCCCGGGAGCGGTGCTTAGCTCTGCAGAGCACCGTACCTTCGTCTTTAGCCTCTCTTCTCGTCTACATCTTAGCAAAAAGCTTTTCCACTCTGTCTGGCAAGGAGAAACTGTGCCAGCACAAAAAACATCTCCCATCGTGTTCTAGAGGCTGCACGGAGGTCTGCCGAGTGTTTTGCAAGAAGAGAAAGAAAGTTGTCCAAAACAGCTTGCAATCGAATGTTCATGTGAATAGAAAAGGCAGGAGAGTGGTCAGGTACTGTTTTCTCTCAGTTGGCAAGCTGCGCACACAATCGCAGTGTTGTACAGCTTGTTTCATCTCCTTTGCCAAGCTGCCGCTCTCTCCGGCTCCCGGAGCCGAAGAAGCTGCTTCTTCGCGCAAAGACGATTCTGCCGCTCACAGTGCTCTGCGGTGTGCGCCTTCTGCCGAAAGAGGTCCGGGAGCGGTGCTTAGCTCTGCAGAGCACCGTACCTTCGTCTTTAGCCTCTCTTCTCGTCTACATCATAGCAAAAAGCTTTTCCACTCTGTCTGGCAAGGAGAAACTGTGCCAGCACAGAAAACATCTCCCATCGTGTTCTAGAGGCTGCACGGAGGTCTGCCGAGTGTTTTGCAAGAAGAGAAAGAAAGTTGTCCAAAACAGCTTGCAATCGAATGTTCATGTGAATAGAAAAGGCAGGAGAGTGGTCAGGTACTGTTTTCTCTCAGTTGGCAAGCTGCGCACACAATCGCAGTGTTGTACAGCTTGTTTCATCACCTTTGCCAAGCTGCCGCTCTCTCCGGCTCCCGGAGACGAAGAAGCTGCTTCTTGGCGCAAAGACGATTCTGCCGTTCACAGTGCTCTGCGGTGTGCGCCTTCTGCCGAAAGACGCCCGGGAGCGGTGCTTAGCTCTGCAGAGCACCGTACCTTCGTCTTTAGCCTCTCTTCTCGTCTACATCTTAGCAAAAAGCTTTTCCACTCTGTCTGGCAAGGAGAAACTGTGCCAGCACAAAAAACATCTCCCATCGTGTTCTAGAGGCTGCACGGAGGTCTGCCGAGTGTTTTTCAAGAAGAGAAAGAAAGTTGTCCAAAACAGCTTGCAATCGAATGTTCATGTGAATAGAAAAGGCAGGAGAGTGGTCAGGTACTGTTTTCTCTCAGTTGACAAGCTGCGCACACAATCGCAGTGTTGTACAGCTTGTTTCATCACCTTTGCCAAGCTGCCGCTCTCTCCAGCTCCCGGAGACGAAGAAGCTGCTTCTTCGCGCAAAGACGATTCTGCCGCTCACAGTGCTCTGCGGTGTGCGCCTTCTGCCGAAAGAGGTCCGGGAGCGGTGCTTAGCTCTGCAGAGCACCGTACCTTCGTCTTTAGCCTCTCTTCTCGTCTACATCTTAGCAAAAAGCTTTTCCACTCTGTCTGGCAAGGAGAAACTGTGCCAGCACAGAAAACATCTCCCATCGTGTTCTAGAGGCTGCACGGAGGTCTGCCGAGTGTTTTGCAAGAAGAGAAAGAAAGTTGTCCAAAACAGCTTGCAATCGAATGTTCATGTGAATAGAAAAGGCAGGAGAGTGGTCAGGTACTGTTTTCTCTCACTTGGCAAGCTGCGCACACAATCGCAGTGTTGTACAGCTTGTTTCATCACCTTTGCCAAGTTGCCGCTCTCTCCGGCTCCCGGAGACGAAGAAGCTGCTTCTTCGCGCAAAGACGATTCTGCCGCTCGCAGTGCTCTGCGGTGTGCGCCTTCTGCCGAAAGACGCCCGGGAGCGGTGCTTAGCTCTGCAGAGCACCGTACCTTCGTCTTTAGCCTCTCTTCTCGTCTACATCTTAGCAAAAAGCTTTTCCACTCTGTCTGGCAAGGAGAAACTTTGCCAGCACAAAAAACATCTCCCATCGTGTTCTAGAGGCTGCACGGAGGTCTGCCGATAGTTTTGCAAGAAGAGAAAGAAAGTTGTCCAAAACAGCTTGCAATCGAATGTTCATGTGAATAGAAAAGGCAGGAGAGTGGTCAGGTACTGTTTTCTCTCAGTTGGCAAGCTGCGCACACAATCGCAGTGTTGTACAGCTTGTTTCATCACCTTTGCCAAGCTGCCGCTCTCTCCGGCTCCCGGAGACGAAGAAGCTGCTTCTTCGCGCAAAGACGATTCTGCCGCTCACAGTGCTCTGCGGTGTGCGCCTTCTGCCGAAAGAGGTCCGGGAGCGGTGCTTAGCTCTGCAGAGCACCGTACCTTCGTCTTTAGCCTCTCTTCTCGTCTACATCTTAGCAAAAAGCTTTTCCACTCTGTCTGGCAAGGAGAAACTGTGCCAGCACAAAAAACATCTCCCATCGTGTTCTAGAGGCTGCACGGAGGTCTGCCGAGTGTTTTGCAAGAAGAGAAAGAAAGTTGTCCAAAACAGCTTGCAATCGAATGTTCATGTGAATAGAAAAGGCAGCAGAGTGGTCAGGTACTGTTTTCTCTCACTTGGCAAGCTGCGCACACAATCGCAGTGCTGTACAGCTTGTTTCATCACCTTTGCGAAGCTGCCGCTCTCTCCGGCTCCCGGAGACGAAGAAGCTGCTTCTTCGCGCAAAGACGATTCTGCCGTTCACAGTGCTCTGCGGTGTGCGCCTTCTGCCGAAAGAGGTCCGGGAGCGGTGCTTAGCCCTGCAGAGCACCGTACCTTCGTCTTTAGCCTCTCTTCTCGTCTCCATCTTAGCAAAAAGCTTTTCCACTCTGTCTGGCAAGGAGAAACTGTGCCAGCACAGAAAACATCCCCCATTGTGTTCTAGAGGCTGCACGGAGGTCTGCCGAGTGTTTTGCAAGAAGAGAAAGAAAGTTGTCCAAAACAGCTTGCAATCGAAAGTTCATGTGAATAGAAAAGGGAGGAGAGTGGTCAGGTACTGTTTTCTCTCAGTTGGCAAGCTGCGCACACAATCGCAGTGTTGTACAGCTTGTTTCATCACCTTTGCCAAGTTGCCGCTCTCTCCGGCTCCCGGAGACGAAGAAGCTGCTTCTTCGCGCAAAGACGATTCTGCCGCTCGCAGTGCTCTGCGGTGTGCGCCTTCTGCCGAAAGACGCCCGGGAGCGGTGCTTAGCTCTGCAGAGCACCGTACCTTCGTCTTTAGCCTCTCTTCTCGTCTACATCTTAGCAAAAAGCTTTTCCACTCTGTCTGGCAAGGAGAAACTTTGCCAGCACAAAAAACATCTCCCATCGTGTTCTAGAGGCTGCACGGAGGTCTGCCGAGAGTTTTGCAAGAAGAGAAAGAAAGTTGTCCAAAACAGCTTCCAATCGAATGCACATGTGAATAGAAAAGGCAGGAGAGTGGTCAGGTACTGTTTTCTCTCAGTTGGCAAGCTGCGCACACAATCGCAGTGTTGTACAGCTTGTTTCATCACCTTTGCGAAGTTGCGGCTCTCTCCGGCTCCCGGAGACGAAGAAGCTGCTTCTTCGCGCAAAGACGATTCTGCCGCTCACAGTGCTCTGCGGTGTGCGCCTTCTGCCGAAAGAGGTCCGGGAGCGGTGCTTAGCTCTGCAGAGCACCGTACCTTCGTCTTTAGCCTCTCTTCTCGTCTACATCTTAGCAAAAAGCTTTTCCACTCTGTCTGGCAAGGAGAAACTGTGCCAGCACAGAAAACATCTCCCATCGTGTTCTAGAGGCTGCACGGAGGTCTGCAGAGTGTTTTGCAAGAAGAGAAAGAAAGTTGTCCAAAACAGCTTGCAATCGAATGTTCATGTGAATAGAAAAGGCAGGAGAGTGGTCAGGTACTGTTTTCTCTCAGTTGGCAAGCTGCGCACACAATCGCAGTGTTGTACAGCTTGTTTCATCACCTTTGCCAAGCTGCCGCTCTCTCCGGCTCCCGGAGACGAAGAAGCTGCTTCTTCGCGCAAAGACGATTCTGCCGCTCACAGTGCTCTGCGGTGTGCGCCTTCTGCCGAAAGAGGTCCGGGAGCGGTGCTTAGCTCTGCAGAGCACCGTACCTTCGTCTTTAGCCTCTCTTCTCGTCTACATCTTAGCAAAAAGCTTTTCCACCCTGTCTGGCAAGGAGAAACTTTGCCAGCACAAAAAACATCTCCCATCGTGTTCTAGAGGCTGCACGGAGGTCTGCCGAGTGTTTTGCAAGAAGAGAAAGAAAGTTGTCCAAAACAGCTTGCAATCGAATGTTCATGTGAATAGAAAAGGCAGGAGAGTGGTCAGGTACTGTTTTCTCTCAGTTGGCAAGCTGCGCACACAATCGCAGTGTTGTACAGCTTATTTCATCACCTTTGCGAAGCTGCCGCTCTCTCCGGCTCCCGGAGACGAAGAAGCTGCTTCTTCGCGCAAAGACGATTCTGCCGCTCACAGTGCTCTGCGGTGTGCGCCTTCTGCCGAAAGAGGTCCGGGAGCGGTGCTTAGCTCTGCAGAGCACCGTACCTTCGTCTTTAGCCTCTCTTCTCGTCTACATCTTAGCAAAAAGCTTTTCCACTCTGTCTGGCAAGGAGAAACTGTGCCAGCACAGAAAACATCTCCCATCGTGTTCTAGAGGCTGCACGGAGGTCTGCCGAGTGTTTTGCAAGAAGAGAAAGAAAGTTGTCCAAAACAGCTTGCAATCGAATGTTCATGTGAATAGAAAAGGCAGGAGAGTGGTCAGGTACTGTTTTCTCTCACTTGGCAAGCTGCGCACACAATCGCAGTGCTGTACAGCTTGTTTCATCACCTTTGCGAAGTTGCCGCTCTCTCCGGCTCCCGGAGACGAAGAAGCTGCTTCTTCGCGCAAAGACGATTCTGCCGCTCACAGTGCTCTGCGGTGTGCGCCTTCTGCCGAAAGAGGCCCGGGAGCGGTGTTTAGATCTGCAGAGCACCGGACCTTAGTCTTTAGCCTCTCTTCTCGTCTACATCTTAGCAAAAAGCTTTTCCACTCTGTCTGGCAAGGAGAAACTTTGCCAGCACAGAAAACATCTCCCATCGTGTTCTAGAGGCTGCACGGAGGTCTGCCGATAGTTTTGCAAGAAGAGAAAGAAAGTTGTCCAAAACTGCTTGCAATCGAATGTTCATGTGAATAGAAAAGGCAGCAGAGTGGTCAGGTACTGTTTTCTCTCAGTTGGCAAGCTGCGCACACAATCGCAGTGTTGTACAGCTTGTTTCATCACCTTTGCCAAGCTGCCGCTCTCTCCGGCTCTCGGAGACGAAGAAGCTGCTTCTTCGCGCAAAGACGATTCTGCCGCTCACAGTGCTCTGCGGTGTGCGCCTTCTGCCGAAAGAGGTCAGGGAGCGGTGCTTAGCTCTGCAGAGCACCGTACCTTCGTCTTTAGCCTCTCTTCTCGTCTACATCTTAGCAAAAAGCTTTTCCACTCTGTCTGGCAAGGAGAAACTGTGCCAGCACAGAAAACATCTCCCATCGTGTTCTAGAGGCTGCACGGAGGTCTGCCGAGTGTTTTGCAAGAAGAGAAAGAAAGTTGTCCAAAACAGCTTGCAATCGAATGTTCACGTGAATAGAAAAGGGAGGAGAGTGGTCAGGTACTGTTTTCTCTCAGTTGGCAAGCTGCGCACACAATCGCAGTGTTGTACAGCTTGTTTCATCACCTTTGCCAAGTTGCCGCTCTCTCCGGCTCCCGGAGACGAAGAAGCTGCTTCTTCGCGCAAAGACGATTCTGCCGCTCGCAGTGCTCTGCGGTGTGCGCCTTCTGCCGAAAGACGCCCGGGAGCGGTGCTTAGCTCTGCAGAGCACCGTACCTTCGTCTTTAGCCTCTCTTCTCGTCTACATCTTAGCAAAAAGCTTTTCCACTCTGTCTGGCAAGGAGAAACTTTGCCAGCACAAAAAACATCTCCCATCGTGTTCTAGAGGCTGCACGGAGGTCTGCCGAGAGTTTTGCAAGAAGAGAAAGAAAGTTGTCCAAAACAGCTTCCAATCGAATGCACATGTGAATAGAAAAGGCAGCAGAGTGGTCAGGTACTGTTTTCTCTCAGTTGGCAAGCTGCGCACACAATCGCAGTGTTGTACAGCTTGTTTCATCACCTTTGCAAAGCTGCCGCTCTCTCCGGCTCCCGGAGACGAAGAAGCTGCTTCTTCGCGCAAAGACGATTCTGCCGCTCACAGTGCTCTGCGCTGTGCGCCTTCTGCCGAAAGAGGTCCGGGAGCGGTGCTTAGCTCTGCAGAGCACCGTACCTTCGTCTTTAGCCTCTCTTCTCGTCTACATCTTAGCAAAAAGCTTTTCCACTCTGTCTGGCAAGGAGAAACTGTGCCAGCACAGAAAACATCTCCCATCGTGTTCTAGAGGCTGCACGGAGGTCTGCCGAGTGTTTTGCAAGAAGAGAAAGAAAGTTGTCCAAAACAGCTTGCAATCGAATGTTCATGTGAATAGAAAAGGCAGGAGAGTGGTCAGGTACTGTTTTCTCTCAGTTGGCAAGCTGCGCACACAATCGCAGTGTTGTACAGCTTGTTTCATCACCTTTGCCAAGCTGCCGCTCTCTCCGGCTCCCGGAGACGAAGAAGCTGCTTCTTCGCGCAAAGACGATTCTGCCGTTCACAGTGCTCTGCGGTGTGCGCCTTCTGCCGAAAGACGCCCGGGAGCGGTGCTTAGCTCTGCAGAGCACCGTACCTTCGTCTTTAGCCTCTCTTCTCGTCTACATCTTAGCAAAAAGCTTTTCCACTCTGTCTGGCAAGGAGAAACTGTGCCAGCACAAAAAACATCTCCCATCGTGTTCTAGAGGCTGCACGGAGGTCTGCCGAGTGTTTTGCAAGAAGAGAAAGAAAGTTGTCCAAAACAGCTTGCAATCGAATGTTCATGTGAATAGAAAAGGCAGGAGAGTGGTCAGGTACTGTTTTCTCTCAGTTGACAAGCTGCGCACACAATCGCAGTGTTGTACAGCTTGTTTCATCACCTTTGCCAAGCTGCCGCTCTCTCCAGCTCCCGGAGACGAAGAAGCTGCTTCTTCGCGCAAAGACGATTCTGCCGCTCACAGTGCTCTGCGGTGTGCGCCTTCTGCCGAAAGAGGTCCGGGAGCGGTGCTTAGCTCTGCAGAGCACCGTACCTTCGTCTTTAGCCTCTCTTCTCGTCTACATCTTAGCAAAAAGCTTTTCCACTCTGTCTGGCAAGGAGAAACTGTGCCAGCACAGAAAACATCTCCCATCGTGTTCTAGAGGCTGCACGGAGGTCTGCCGAGTGTTTTGCAAGAAGAGAAAGAAAGTTGTCCAAAACAGCTTGCAATCGAATGTTCATGTGAATAGAAAAGGCAGGAGAGTGGTCAGGTACTGTTTTCTCTCAGTTGGCAAGCTGCGCACACAATCGCAGTGTTGTACAGCTTGTTTCATCACCTTTGCCAAGTTGCCGCTCTCTCCGGCTCCCGGAGACGAAGAAGCTGCTTCTTCGCGCAAAGACGATTCTGCCGCTCGCAGTGCTCTGCGGTGTGCGCCTTCTGCCGAAAGACGCCCGGGAGCGGTGCTTAGCTCTGCAGAGCACCGTACCTTCGTCTTTAGCCTCTCTTCTCGTCTACATCTTAGCAAAAAGCTTTTCCACTCTGTCTGGCAAGGAGAAACTTTGCCAGCACAAAAAACATCTCCCATCGTGTTCTAGAGGCTGCACGGAGGTCTGCCGATAGTTTTGCAAGAAGAGAAAGAAAGTTGTCCAAAACAGCTTGCAATCGAATGTTCATGTGAATAGAAAAGGCAGGAGAGTGGTCAGGTACTGTTTTCTCTCAGTTGGCAAGCTGCGCACACAATCGCAGTGTTGTACAGCTTGTTTCATCACCTTTGCGAAGCTGCCGCTCTCTCCGGCTCCCGGAGACGAAGAAGCTGCTTCTTCGCGCAAAGACGATTCTGCCGCTCACAGTGCTCTGCGGTGTGCGCCTTCTGCCGAAAGAGGTCCGGGAGCGGTGCTTAGCTCTGCAGAGCACCGTACCTTCGTCTTTAGCCTCTCTTCTCGTCTACATCTTAGCAAAAAGCTTTTCCACTCTGTCTGGCAAGGAGAAACTGTGCCAGCACAAAAAACATCTCCCATCGTGTTCTAGAGGCTGCACGGAGGTCTGCCGAGTGTTTTGCAAGAAGAGAAAGAAAGTTGTCCAAAACAGCTTGCAATCGAATGTTCATGTGAATAGAAAAGGCAGGAGAGTGGTCAGGTACTGTTTTCTCTCAGTTGGCAAGCTGCGCACACAATCGCAGTGCTGTACAGCTTGTTTCATCACCTTTGCGAAGTTGCCGCTCTCTCCGGCTCCCGGAGACGAAGAAGCTACTTCTTCGCGCAAAGACGATTCTGCCGCTCACAGTGCTCTGCGGTGTGCGCCTTCTGCCGAAAGACGCCCGGGAGCGGTGCTTAGATCTGCAGAGCACCGGACCTTAGTCTTTAGCCTCTCTTCTCGTCTACATCTTAGCAAAAAGCTTTTCCACTCTGTCTGGCAAGGAGAAACTTTGCCAGCACAGAAAACATCTCCCATCGTGTTCTAGAGGCTGCACGGAGGTCTGCCGAGTGTTTTGCAAGAAGAGAAAGAAAGTTGTCCAAAACAGCTTGCAATCGAATGTTCATGTGAATAGAAAAGGCAGCAGAGTGGTCAGGTACTGTTTTCTCTCACTTGGCAAGCTGCGCACACAATCGCAGTGTTGTACAGCTTGTTTCATCACCTTTGCCAAGCTGCCGCTCTCTCCGGCTCCCGGAGACGAAGAAGCTGCTTCTTCGCGCAAAGACGATTCTGCCGCTCACAGTGCTCTGCGGTGTGCGCCTTCTGCCGAAAGACGCCCGGGAGCGGTGCTTAGCTCTGCAGAGCACCGTACCTTCGTCTTTAGCCTCTCTTCTCGTCTACATCTTAGCAAAAAGCTTTTCCACTCTGTCTGGCAAGGAGAAACTTTGCCAGCACAAAAAACATCTCCCATCGTGTTCTAGAGGCTGCACGGAGGTCTGCCGAGAGTTTTGCAAGAAGAGAAAGAAAGTTGTCCAAAACAGCTTCCAATCGAATGCACATGTGAATAGAAAAGGCAGGAGAGTGGTCAGGTACTGTTTTCTCTCAGTTGGCAAGCTGCGCACACAATCGCAGTGTTGTACAGCTTGTTTCATCACCTTTGCGAAGTTGCGGCTCTCTCCGGCTCCCGGAGACGAAGAAGCTGCTTCTTCGCGCAAAGACGATTCTGCCGCTCACAGTGCTCTGCGGTGTGCGCCTTCTGCCGAAAGAGGTCCGGGAGCGGTGCTTAGCTCTGCAGAGCACCGTACCTTCGTCTTTAGCCTCTCTTCTCGTCTACATCTTAGCAAAAAGCTTTTCCACTCTGTCTGGCAAGGAGAAACTGTGCCAGCACAGAAAACATCTCCCATCGTGTTCTAGAGGCTGCACGGAGGTCTGCAGAGTGTTTTGCAAGAAGAGAAAGAAAGTTGTCCAAAACAGCTTGCAATCGAATGTTCATGTGAATAGAAAAGGCAGGAGAGTGGTCAGGTACTGTTTTCTCTCAGTTGGCAAGCTGCGCACACAATCGCAGTGTTGTACAGCTTGTTTCATCACCTTTGCCAAGCTGCCGCTCTCTCCGGCTCCCGGAGCCGAAGAAGCTGCTTCTTCGCGCAAAGACGATTCTGCCGCTCACAGTGCTCTGCGGTGTGCGCCTTCTGCCGAAAGAGGTCCGGGAGCGGTGCTTAGCTCTGCAGAGCACCGTACCTTCGTCTTTAGCCTCTCTTCTCGTCTACATCTTAGCAAAAAGCTTTTCCACTCTGTCTGGCAAGGAGAAACTGTGCCAGCACAAAAAACATCTCCCATCGTGTTCTAGAGGCTGCACGGAGGTCTGCAGAGTGTTTTGCAAGAAGAGAAAGAAAGTTGTCCAAAACAGCTTGCAATCGAATGTTCATGTGAATAGAAAAGGCAGGAGAGTGGTCAGGTACTGTTTTCTCTCAGTTGGCAAGCTGCGCACACAATCGCAGTGTTGTACAGCTTATTTCATCACCTTTGCGAAGCTGCCGCTCTCTCCGGCTCCCGGAGCCGAAGAAGCTGCTTCTTCGCGCAAAGACGATTCTGCCGCTCACAGTGCTCTGCGGTGTGCGCCTTCTGCCGAAAGAGGTCCGGGAGCGGTGCTTAGCTCTGCAGAGCACCGTACCTTCGTCTTTAGCCTCTCTTCTCGTCTACATCTTAGCAAAAAGCTTTTCCACTCTGTCTGGCAAGGAGAAACTGTGCCAGCACAGAAAACATCTCCCATCGTGTTCTAGAGGCTGCACGGAGGTCTGCCGAGTGTTTTGCAAGAAGAGAAAGAAAGTTGTCCAAAACAGCTTGCAATCGAATGTTCATGTGAATAGAAAAGGCAGGAGAGTGGTCAGGTACTGTTTTCTCTCAGTTGGCAAGCTGCGCACACAATCGCAGTGTTGTACAGCTTGTTTCATCACCTTTGCCAAGCTGCCGCTCTCTCCGGCTCCCGGAGACGAAGAAGCTGCTTCTTCGCGCAAAGACGATTCTGCCGCTCACAGTGCTCTCCGGTGTGCGCCTTCTGCCGAAAGAGGTCAGGGAGCGGTGCTTAGCTCTGCAGAGCACCGTACCTTCGTCTTTAGCCTCTCTTCTCGTCTACATCTTAGCAAAAAGCTTTTCCACTCTGTCTGGCAAGGAGAAACTGTGCCAGCACAAAAAACATCTCCCATCGTGTTCTAGAGGCTGCACGGAGGTCTGCCGAGTGTTTTGCAAGAAGAGAAAGAAAGTTGTCCAAAACAGCTTGCAATCGAATGTTCATGTGAATAGAAAAGGCAGGAGAGTGGTCAGGTACTGTTTTCTCTCACTTGGCAAGCTGCGCACACAATCGCAGTGTTGTACAGCTTGTTTCATCACCTTTGCCAAGTTGCCGCTCTCTCCGGCTCCCGGAGACGAAGAAGCTGCTTCTTCGCGCAAAGACGATTCTGCCGCTCGCAGTGCTCTGCGGTGTGCGCCTTCTGCCGAAAGACGCCTGGGAGCGGTGCTTAGCTCTGCAGAGCACCGTACCTTCGTCTTTAGCCTCTCTTCTCGTCTACATCTTAGCAAAAAGCTTTTCCACTCTGTCTGGCAAGGAGAAAATTTGCCAGCACAGAAAACATCTCCCATCGTGTTCTAGAGGCTGCACGGAGGTCTGCCGAGAGTTTTGCAAGAAGAGAAAGAAAGTTGTCCAAAACAGCTTCCAATCGAATGCACATGTGAATAGAAAAGGCAGGAGAGTGGTCAGGTACTGTTTTCTCTCAGTTGGCAAGCTGCGCACACAATCGCAGTGTTGTACAGCTTGTTTCATCACCTTTGCGAAGTTGCGGCTCTCTCCGGCTCCCGGAGACGAAGAAGCTGCTTCTTCGCGCAAAGACGATTCTGCCGCTCTCAGTGCTCTGCGGTGTGCGCCTTCTGCCGAAAGAGGTCCGGGAGCGGTGCTTAGCTCTGCAGAGCACCGTACCTTCGTCTTTAGCCTCTCTTCTCATCTACATCTTAGCAAAAAGCTTTTCCACTCTGTCTGGCAAGGAGAAACTGTGCCAGCACAGAAAACATCTCCCATCGTGTTCTAGAGGCTGCACGGAGGTCTGCAGAGTGTTTTGCAAGAAGAGAAAGAAAGTTGTCCAAAACAGCTTGCAATCGAATGTTCATGTGAATAGAAAAGGCAGGAGAGTGGTCAGGTACTGTTTTCTCTCAGTTGGCAAGCTGCGCACACAATCGCAGTGTTGTACAGCTTGTTTCATCACCTTTGCCAAGCTGCCGCTCTCTCCGGCTCCCGGAGCCGAAGAAGCTGCTTCTTCGCGCAAAGACGATTCTGCCGCTCACAGTGCTCTGCGGTGTGCGCCTTCTGCCGAAAGAGGTCCGGGAGCGGTGCTTAGCTCTGCAGAGCACCGTACCTTCGTCTTTAGCCTCTCTTCTCGTCTACATCTTAGCAAAAAGCTTTTCCACTCTGTCTGGCAAGGAGAAACTGTGCCAGCACAAAAAACATCTGCCATCGTGTTCTAGAGGCTGCACGGAGGTCTGCAGAGTGTTTTGCAAGAGGAGAAAGAAAGTTGTCCAAAACAGCTTGCAATCGAATGTTCATGTGAATAGAAAAGGCAGGAGAGTGGTCAGGTAGTGTTTTCTCTCAGTTGGCAAGCTGCGCACACAATCGCAGTGTTGTACAGCTTGTTTCATCACCTTTGCGAAGGTGCCGCTCTCTCCGGCTCCCGGAGACGAAGAAGCTGCTTCTTCGCGCAAAGACGATTCTGCCGCTCACAGTGCTCTGCGGTGTGCGCCTTCTGCCGAAAGAGGTCCGGGAGCGGTGCTTAGCTCTGCAGAGCACCGTACCTTCGTCTTTAGCCTCTCTTCTCGTCTACATCTTAGCAAAAAGCTTTTCCACTCTGTCTGGCAAGGAGAAACTGTGCCAGCACAAAAAACATCTCCCATCGTGTTCTAGAGGCTGCACGGAGGTCTGCCGAGTGTTTTGCAAGAAGAGAAAGAAAGTTGTCCAAAACAGCTTGCAATCGAATGTTCATGTGAATAGAAAAGGCAGGAGAGTGGTCAGGTACTGTTTTCTCTCACTTGGCAAGCTGCGCACACAATCGCAGTGTTGTACAGCTTGTTTCATCACCTTTGCCAAGTTGCCGCTCTCTCCGGCTCCCGGAGACGAAGAAGCTGCTTCTTCGCGCAAAGACGATTCTGCCGCTCGCAGTGCTCTGCGGTGTGCGCCTTCTGCCGAAAGACGCCCGGGAGCGGTGCTTAGCTCTGCAGAGCACCGTACCTTCGTCTTTAGCCTCTCTTCTCGTCTACATCTTAGCAAAAAGCTTTTCCACTCTGTCTGGCAAGGAGAAACTTTGCCAGCACAAAAAACATCTCCCATCGTGTTCTAGAGGCTGCACGGAGGTCTGCCGAGTGTTTTGCAAGAAGAGAAAGAAAGTTGTCCAAAACAGCTTGCAATCGAATGCACATGTGAATAGAAAAGGCAGGAGAGTGGTCAGGTACTGTTTTCTCTCAGTTGGCAAGCTGCGCACACAATCGCAGTGTTGTACAGCTTGTTTCATCACCTTTGCGAAGTTGCGGCTCTCTCCGGCTCCCGGAGACGAAGAAGCTGCTTCTTCGCGCAAAGACGATTCTGCCGCTCACAGTGCTCTGCGGTGTGCGCCTTCTGCCGAAAGAGGTCCGGGAGCGGTGCTTAGCTCTGCAGAGCACCGTACCTTCGTCTTTAGCCTCTCTTCTCGTCTACATCTTAGCAAAAAGCTTTTCCACTCTGTCTGGCAAGGAGAAACTGTGCCAGCACAGAAAACATCTCCCATCGTGTTCTAGAGGCTGCACGGAGGTCTGCAGAGTGTTTTGCAAGAAGAGAAAGAAAGTTGTCCAAAACAGCTTGCAATCGAATGTTCATGTGAATAGAAAAGGCAGGAGAGTGGTCAGGTACTGTTTTCTCTCACTTGGCAAGCTGCGCACACAATCGCAGTGTTGTACAGCTTGTTTCATCACCTTTGCCAAGCTGCCGCTCTCTCCGGCTCCCGGAGCCGAAGAAGCTGCTTCTTCGCGCAAAGACGATTCTGCCGCTCACAGTGCTCTGCGGTGTGCGCCTTCTGCCGAAAGAGGTCCGGGAGCGGTGCTTAGCTCTGCAGAGCACCGTACCTTCGTCTTTAGCCTCTCTTCTCGTCTACATCTTAGCAAAAAGCTTTTCCACTCTGTCTGGCAAGGAGAAACTGTGCCAGCACAAAAAACATCTCCCATCGTGTTCTAGAGGCTGCACGGAGGTCTGCAGAGTGTTTTGCAAGAAGAGAAAGAAAGTTGTCCAAAACAGCTTGCAATCGAATGTTCATGTGAATAGAAAAGGCAGGAGAGTGGTCAGGTACTGTTTTCTCTCAGTTGGCAAGCTGCGCACACAATCGCAGTGTTGTACAGCTTATTTCATCACCTTTGCGAAGCTGCCGCTCTCTCCGGCTCCCGGAGCCGAAGAAGCTGCTTCTTCGCGCAAAGACGATTCTGCCGCTCACAGTGCTCTGCGGTGTGCGCCTTCTGCCGAAAGAGGTCCGGGAGCGGTGCTTAGCTCTGCAGAGCACCGTACCTTCGTCTTTAGCCTCTCTTCTCGTCTACATCTTAGCAAAAAGCTTTTCCACTCTGTCTGGCAAGGAGAAACTGTGCCAGCACAGAAAACATCTCCCATCGTGTTCTAGAGGCTGCACGGAGGTCTGCCGAGTGTTTTGCAAGAAGAGAAAGAAAGTTGTCCAAAACAGCTTGCAATCGAATGTTCATGTGAATAGAAAAGGCAGGAGAGTGGTCAGGTACTGTTTTCTCTCACTTGGCAAGCTGCGCACACAATCGCAGTGTTGTACAGCTTGTTTCATCACCTTTGCCAAGCTGCCGCTCTCTCCGGCTCCCGGAGACGAAGAAGCTGCTTCTTCGCGCAAAGACGATTCTGCCGCTCACAGTGCTCTCCGGTGTGCGCCTTCTGCCGAAAGAGGTCAGGGAGCGGTGCTTAGCTCTGCAGAGCACCGTACCTTCGTCTTTAGCCTCTCTTCTCGTCTACATCTTAGCAAAAAGCTTTTCCACTCTGTCTGGCAAGGAGAAACTGTGCCAGCACAAAAAACATCTCCCATCGTGTTCTAGAGGCTGCACGGAGGTCTGCCGAGTGTTTTGCAAGAAGAGAAAGAAAGTTGTCCAAAACAGCTTGCAATCGAATGTTCATGTGAATAGAAAAGGCAGGAGAGTGGTCAGGTACTGTTTTCTCTCACTTGGCAAGCTGCGCACACAATCGCAGTGTTGTACAGCTTGTTTCATCACCTTTGCCAAGTTGCCGCTCTCTCCGGCTCCCGGAGACGAAGAAGCTGCTTCTTCGCGCAAAGACGATTCTGCCGCTCGCAGTGCTCTGCGGTGTGCGCCTTCTGCCGAAAGACGCCTGGGAGCGGTGCTTAGCTCTGCAGAGCACCGTACCTTCGTCTTTAGCCTCTCTTCTCGTCTACATCTTAGCAAAAAGCTTTTCCACTCTGTCTGGCAAGGAGAAAATTTGCCAGCACAGAAAACATCTCCCATCGTGTTCTAGAGGCTGCACGGAGGTCTGCCGAGAGTTTTGCAAGAAGAGAAAGAAAGTTGTCCAAAACAGCTTCCAATCGAATGCACATGTGAATAGAAAAGGCAGGAGAGTGGTCAGGTACTGTTTTCTCTCAGTTGGCAAGCTGCGCACACAATCGCAGTGTTGTACAGCTTGTTTCATCACCTTTGCGAAGTTGCGGCTCTCTCCGGCTCCCGGAGACGAAGAAGCTGCTTCTTCGCGCAAAGACGATTCTGCCGCTCTCAGTGCTCTGCGGTGTGCGCCTTCTGCCGAAAGAGGTCCGGGAGCGGTGCTTAGCTCTGCAGAGCACCGTACCTTCGTCTTTAGCCTCTCTTCTCATCTACATCTTAGCAAAAAGCTTTTCCACTCTGTCTGGCAAGGAGAAACTGTGCCAGCACAGAAAACATCTCCCATCGTGTTCTAGAGGCTGCACGGAGGTCTGCAGAGTGTTTTGCAAGAAGAGAAAGAAAGTTGTCCAAAACAGCTTGCAATCGAATGTTCATGTGAATAGAAAAGGCAGGAGAGTGGTCAGGTACTGTTTTCTCTCAGTTGGCAAGCTGCGCACACAATCGCAGTGTTGTACAGCTTGTTTCATCACCTTTGCCAAGCTGCCGCTCTCTCCGGCTCCCGGAGCCGAAGAAGCTGCTTCTTCGCGCAAAGACGATTCTGCCGCTCACAGTGCTCTGCGGTGTGCGCCTTCTGCCGAAAGAGGTCCGGGAGCGGTGCTTAGCTCTGCAGAGCACCGTACCTTCGTCTTTAGCCTCTCTTCTCGTCTACATCTTAGCAAAAAGCTTTTCCACTCTGTCTGGCAAGGAGAAACTGTGCCAGCACAAAAAACATCTGCCATCGTGTTCTAGAGGCTGCACGGAGGTCTGCAGAGTGTTTTGCAAGAGGAGAAAGAAAGTTGTCCAAAACAGCTTGCAATCGAATGTTCATGTGAATAGAAAAGGCAGGAGAGTGGTCAGGTAGTGTTTTCTCTCAGTTGGCAAGCTGCGCACACAATCGCAGTGTTGTACAGCTTGTTTCATCACCTTTGCGAAGGTGCCGCTCTCTCCGGCTCCCGGAGACGAAGAAGCTGCTTCTTCGCGCAAAGACGATTCTGCCGCTCACAGTGCTCTGCGGTGTGCGCCTTCTGCCGAAAGAGGTCCGGGAGCGGTGCTTAGCTCTGCAGAGCACCGTACCTTCGTCTTTAGCCTCTCTTCTCGTCTACATCTTAGCAAAAAGCTTTTCCACTCTGTCTGGCAAGGAGAAACTGTGCCAGCACAAAAAACATCTCCCATCGTGTTCTAGAGGCTGCACGGAGGTCTGCCGAGTGTTTTGCAAGAAGAGAAAGAAAGTTGTCCAAAACAGCTTGCAATCGAATGTTCATGTGAATAGAAAAGGCAGGAGAGTGGTCAGGTACTGTTTTCTCTCACTTGGCAAGCTGCGCACACAATCGCAGTGTTGTACAGCTTGTTTCATCACCTTTGCCAAGTTGCCGCTCTCTCCGGCTCCCGGAGACGAAGAAGCTGCTTCTTCGCGCAAAGACGATTCTGCCGCTCGCAGTGCTCTGCGGTGTGCGCCTTCTGCAGAAAGACGCCCGGGAGCGGTGCTTAGCTCTGCAGAGCACCGTACCTTCGTCTTTAGCCTCTCTTCTCGTCTACATCTTAGCAAAAAGCTTTTCCACTCTGTCTGGCAAGGAGAAACTTTGCCAGCACAAAAAACATCTCCCATCGTGTTCTAGAGGCTGCACGGAGGTCTGCCGAGTGTTTTGCAAGAAGAGAAAGAAAGTTGTCCAAAACAGCTTGCAATCGAATGTTCATGTGAATAGAAAAGGCAGCAGAGTGGTCAGGTACTGTTTTCTCTCACTTGGCAAGCTGCGCACACAATCGCAGTGTTGTACAGCTTGTTTCATCACCTTTGCCAAGCTGCCGCTCTCTCCGGCTCCCGGAGACGAAGAAGCTGCTTCTTCGCGCAAAGACGATTCTGCCGCTCACAGTGCTCTGCGGTGTGCGCCTTCTGCCGAAAGAGGTCAGGGAGCGGTGCTTAGCTCTGCAGAGCACCGTACCTTCGTCTTTAGCCTCTCTTCTCGTCTACATCTTAGCAAAAAGCTTTTCCACTCTGTCTGGCAAGGAGAAACTGTGCCAGCACAGAAAACATCTCCCATCGTGTTCTAGAGGCTGCACGGAGGTCTGCCGAGTGTTTTGCAAGAAGAGAAAGAAAGTTGTCCAAAACAGCTTGCAATCGAATGTTCATGTGAATAGAAAAGGCAGGAGAGTGGTCAGGTACTGTTTTCTCTCAGTTGGCAAGCTGCGCACACAATCGCAGTGCTGTACAGCTTGTTTCATCACCTTTGCGAAGCTGCCGCTCTCTCCGGCTCCCGGAGACGAAGAAGCTGCTTCTTCGCGCAAAGACGATTCTGCCGCTCACAGTGCTCTGCGGTGTGCGCCTTCTGCCGAAAGAGGTCCGGGAGCGGTGCTTAGCTCTGCAGAGCACCGTACCTTCGTCTTTAGCCTCTCTTCTCGTCTACATCTTAGCAAAAAGCTTTTCCACTCTGTCTGGCAAGGAGAAACTGTGCCAGCACAGAAAACATCCCCCATTGTGTTCTAGAGGCTGCACGGAGGTCTGCCGAGTGTTTTGCAAGAAGAGAAAGAAAGTTGTCCAAAACAGCTTGCAATCGAAAGTTCATGTGAATAGAAAAGGGAGGAGAGTGGTCAGGTACTGTTTTCTCTCAGTTGGCAAGCTGCGCACACAATGGCAGTGTTGTACAGCTTGTTTCATCACCTTTGCCAAGTTGCCGCTCTCTCCGGCTCCCGGAGACGAAGAAGCTGCTTCTTCGCGCAAAGACGATTCTGCCGCTCACAGTGCTCTGCGGTGTGCGCCTTCTGCCGAAAGAGGTCCGGGAGCGGTGCTTAGCTCTGCAGAGCACCGTACCTTCGTCTTTAGCCTCTCTTCTCGTCTACATCTTAGCAAAAAGCTTTTCCACTCTGTCTGGCAAGGAGAAACTGTGCCAGCACAGAAAACATCTCCCATCGTGTTCTAGAGGCTGCACGGAGGTCTGCAGAGTGTTTTGCAAGAAGAGAAAGAAAGTTGTCCAAAACAGCTTGCAATCGAATGTTCATGTGAATAGAAAAGGCAGGAGAGTGGTCAGGTACTGTTTTCTCTCAGATGGCAAGCTGCGCACACAATCGCAGTGTTGTACAGCTTGTTTCATCACCTTTGCCAAGCTGCCGCTCTCTCCGGCTCCCGGAGCCGAAGAAGCTGCTTCTTCGCGCAAAGACGATTCTGCCGCTCACAGTGCTCTGCGGTGTGGGCCTTCTGCCGAAAGACGCCCGGGAGCGGTGCTTAGCTCTGCAGAGCACCGTACCTTCGTCTTTAGCCTCTCTTCTCGTCTACATCTTAGCAAAAAGCTTTTCCACTCTGTCTGGCAAGGAGAAACTTTGCCAGCACAAAAAACATCTCCCATCGTGTTCTAGAGGCTGCACGGAGGTCTGCCGAGTGTTTTGCAAGAAGAGAAAGAAAGTTGTCCAAAACAGCTTGCAATCGAATGTTCATGTGAATAGAAAAGGCAGCAGAGTGGTCAGGTACTGTTTTCTCTCACTTGGCAATCTGCGCACACAATCGCAGTGTTGTACAGCTTGTTTCATCACCTTTGCCAAGTTGCCGCTCTCTCCGGCTCCCGGAGCCGAAGAAGCTGCTTCTTCGCGCAAAGACGATTCTGCCGCTCACAGTGCTCTGCGGTGTGCGCCTTCTGCCGAAAGAGGTCCTGGACCGGTGCTTAGCTCTGCAGAGCACCGTACCTTCGTCTTTAGCCTCTCTTCTCGTCTACATCTTAGCAAAAAGCTTTTCCACTCTGTCTGGCAAGGAGAAACTGTGCCAGCACAGAAAACATCCCCCATTGTTTTCTAGAGGCTGCACGGAGGTCTGCCGAGTGTTTTGCAAGAAGAGAAAGAAAGTTGTCCAAAACAGCTTGCAATCGAATGTTCATGTGTATAGAAAAGGCAGGAGAGTGGTCAGGTACTGTTTTCTCTCAGTTGGCAAGCTGCGCACACAATCGCAGTGTTGTACAGCTTGTTTCATCACCTTTGCCAAGTTGCCGCTCTCTCCGGCTCCCGGAGACGAAGAAGCTGCTTCTTCGCGCAAAGACGATTCTGCCGCTCGCAGTGCTCTGCGGTGTGCGCCTTCTGCCGAAAGACGCCCGGGAGCGGTGCTTAGCTCTGCAGAGCACCGTACCTTCGTCTTTAGCCTCTCTTCTCGTCTACATCTTAGCAAAAAGCTTTTCCACTCTGTCTGGCAAGGAGAAACTTTGCCAGCACAAAAAACATCTCCCATCGTGTTCTAGAGGCTGCACGGAGGTCTGCCGAGAGTTTTGCAAGAAGAGAAAGAAAGTTGTCCAAAACAGCTTCCAATCGAATGTTCATGTGAATAGAAAAGGCAGGAGAGTGGTCAGGTACTGTTTTCTCTCAGTTGGCAAGCTGCGCACACAATCGCAGTGTTGTACAGCTTGTTTCATCACCTTTGCAAAGCTGCCGCTCTCTCCGGCTCCCGGAGACGAAGAAGCTGCTTCTTCGCGCAAAGACGATTCTGCCGCTCACAGTGCTCTGCGGTGTGCGCCTTCTGCCGAAAGAGGTCCGGGAGCGGTGCTTAGCTCTGCAGAGCACCGTACCTTCGTCTTTAGCCTCTCTTCTCGTCTACATCTTAGCAAAAAGCTTTTCCACTCTGTCTGGCAAGGAGAAACTGTGCCAGCACAGAAAACATCTCCCATCGTTTTCTAGAGGCTGCACGGAGGTCTGCAGAGTGTTTTGCAAGAAGAGAAAGAAAGTTGTCCAAAACAGCTTGCAATCGAATGTTCATGTGAATAGAAAAGGCAGGAGAGTGGTCAGGTAGTGTTTTCTCTCAGTTGGCAAGCTGCGCACACAATGGCAGTGTTGTACAGCTTGTTTCATCACCTTTGCCAAGTTGCCGCTCTCTCCGGCTCCCGGAGACGAAGAAGCTGCTTCTTCGCGCAAAGACGATTCTGCCGCTCACAGTGCTCTGCGGTGTGCGCCTTCTGCCGAAAGAGGTCCGGGAGCGGTGCTTAGCTCTGCAGAGCACCGTACCTTCGTCTTTAGCCTCTCTTCTCGTCTACATCTTAGCAAAAAGCTTTTCCACTCTGTCTGGCAAGGAGAAACTGTGCCAGCACAGAAAACATCTCCCATCGTGTTCTAGAGGCTGCACGGAGGTCTGCAGAGTGTTTTGCAAGAAGAGAAAGAAAGTTGTCCAAAACAGCTTGCAATCGAATGTTCATGTGTATAGAAAAGGCAGGAGAGTGGTCAGGTACTGTTTTCTCTCAGTTGGCAAGCTGCGCACACAATCGCAGTGTTGTACAGCTTGTTTCATCACCTTTGCCAAGTTGCCGCTCTCTCCGGCTCCCGGAGCCGAAGAAGCTGCTTCTTCGCGCAAAGACGATTCTGCCGCTCGCAGTGCTCTGCGGTGTGCGCCTTCTGCCGAAAGACGCCCGGGAGCGGTGCTTAGCTCTGCAGAGCACCGTACCTTCGTCTTTAGCCTCTCTTCTCGTCTACATCTTAGCAAAAAGCTTTTCCACTCTGTCTGGCAAGGAGAAACTTTGCCAGCACAAAAAACATCTCCCATCGTGTTCTAGAGGCTGCACGGAGGTCTGCCGAGAGTTTTGCAAGAAGAGAAAGAAAGTTGTCCAAAACAGCTTCCAATCGAATGCACATGTGATTAGAAAAGGCAGGAGAGTGGTCAGGTACTGTTTTCTCTCAGTTGGCAAGCTGCGCACACAATCGCAGTGTTGTACAGCTTGTTTCATCACCTTTGCAAAGCTGCCGCTCTCTCCGGCTCCCGGAGACGAAGAAGCTGCTTCTTCGCGCAAAGACGATTCTGCCGCTCGCAGTGCTCTGCGGTGTGCGCCTTCTGCCGAAAGAGGTCCGGGAGCGGTGCTTAGCTCTGCAGAGCACCGTACCTTCGTCTTTAGCCTCTCTTCTCGTCTACATGTTAGCAAAAAGCTTTTCCACTCTGTCTGGCAAGGAGAAACTGTGCCAGCACAGAAAACATCTCCCATCGTTTTCTAGAGGCTGCACGGAGGTCTGCAGAGTGTTTTGCAAGAAGAGAAAGAAAGTTGTCCAAAACAGCTTGCAATCGAATGTTCATGTGAATAGAAAAGGCAGGAGAGTGGTCAGGTACTGTTTTCTCTCACTTGGCAAGCTGCGCACACAATCGCAGTGTTGTACAGCTTGTTTCATCACCTTTGCCAAGCTGCCGCTCTCTCCGGCTCCCGGAGACGAAGAAGCTGCTTCTTCGCGCAAAGACGATTCTGCCGCTCACAGTGCTCTGCGGTGTGCGCCTTCTGCCGAAAGACGCCCGGGAGCGGTGCTTAGCTCTGCAGAGCACCGTACCTTCGTCTTTAGCCTCTCTTCTCGTCTACATCTTAGCAAAAAGCTTTTCCACTCTGTCTGGCAAGGAGAAACTGTGCCAGCACAAAAAACATCTCCCATCGTGTTCTAGAGGCTGCACGGAGGTCTGCCGAGTGTTTTGCAAGAAGAGAAAGAAAGTTGTCCAAAACAGCTTGCAATCGAATGTTCATGTGAATAGAAAAGGCAGGAGAGTGGTCAGGTACTGTTTTCTCTCAGTTGGCAAGCTGCGCACACAATCGCAGTGTTGTACAGCTTGTTTCATCTCCTTTGCCAAGCTGCCGCTCTCTCCGGCTCCCGGAGCCGAAGAAGCTGCTTCTTCGCGCAAAGACGATTCTGCCGCTCACAGTGCTCTGCGGTGTGCGCCTTCTGCCGAAAGAGGTCCGGGAGCGGTGCTTAGCTCTGCAGAGCACCGTACCTTCGTCTTTAGCCTCTCTTCTCGTCTACATCATAGCAAAAAGCTTTTCCACTCTGTCTGGCAAGGAGAAACTGTGCCAGCACAGAAAACATCTCCCATCGTGTTCTAGAGGCTGCACGGAGGTCTGCCGAGTGTTTTGCAAGAAGAGAAAGAAAGTTGTCCAAAACAGCTTGCAATCGAATGTTCATGTGAATAGAAAAGGCAGGAGAGTGGTCAGGTACTGTTTTCTCTCAGTTGGCAAGCTGCGCACACAATCGCAGTGTTGTACAGCTTGTTTCATCACCTTTGCCAAGCTGCCGCTCTCTCCGGCTCCCGGAGACGAAGAAGCTGCTTCTTCGCGCAAAGACGATTCTGCCGTTCACAGTGCTCTGCGGTGTGCGCCTTCTGCCGAAAGACGCCCGGGAGCGGTGCTTAGCTCTGCAGAGCACCGTACCTTCGTCTTTAGCCTCTCTTCTCGTCTACATCTTAGCAAAAAGCTTTTCCACTCTGTCTGGCAAGGAGAAACTGTGCCAGCACAAAAAACATCTCCCATCGTGTTCTAGAGGCTGCACGGAGGTCTGCCGAGTGTTTTTCAAGAAGAGAAAGAAAGTTGTCCAAAACAGCTTGCAATCGAATGTTCATGTGAATAGAAAAGGCAGGAGAGTGGTCAGGTACTGTTTTCTCTCAGTTGACAAGCTGCGCACACAATCGCAGTGTTGTACAGCTTGTTTCATCACCTTTGCCAAGCTGCCGCTCTCTCCAGCTCCCGGAGACGAAGAAGCTGCTTCTTCGCGCAAAGACGATTCTGCCGCTCACAGTGCTCTGCGGTGTGCGCCTTCTGCCGAAAGAGGTCCGGGAGCGGTGCTTAGCTCTGCAGAGCACCGTACCTTCGTCTTTAGCCTCTCTTCTCGTCTACATCTTAGCAAAAAGCTTTTCCACTCTGTCTGGCAAGGAGAAACTGTGCCAGCACAGAAAACATCTCCCATCGTGTTCTAGAGGCTGCACGGAGGTCTGCCGAGTGTTTTGCAAGAAGAGAAAGAAAGTTGTCCAAAACAGCTTGCAATCGAATGTTCATGTGAATAGAAAAGGCAGGAGAGTGGTCAGGTACTGTTTTCTCTCAGTTGGCAAGCTGCGCACACAATCGCAGTGTTGTACAGCTTGTTTCATCACCTTTGCCAAGTTGCCGCTCTCTCCGGCTCCCGGAGACGAAGAAGCTGCTTCTTCGCGCAAAGACGATTCTGCCGCTCGCAGTGCTCTGCGGTGTGCGCCTTCTGCCGAAAGACGCCCGGGAGCGGTGCTTAGCTCTGCAGAGCACCGTACCTTCGTCTTTAGCCTCTCTTCTCGTCTACATCTTAGCAAAAAGCTTTTCCACTCTGTCTGGCAAGGAGAAACTTTGCCAGCACAAAAAACATCTCCCATCGTGTTCTAGAGGCTGCACGGAGGTCTGCCGATAGTTTTGCAAGAAGAGAAAGAAAGTTGTCCAAAACAGCTTGCAATCGAATGTTCATGTGAATAGAAAAGGCAGGAGAGTGGTCAGGTACTGTTTTCTCTCAGTTGGCAAGCTGCGCACACAATCGCAGTGTTGTACAGCTTGTTTCATCACCTTTGCCAAGCTGCCGCTCTCTCCGGCTCCCGGAGACGAAGAAGCTGCTTCTTCGCGCAAAGACGATTCTGCCGCTCACAGTGCTCTGCGGTGTGCGCCTTCTGCCGAAAGAGGTCCGGGAGCGGTGCTTAGCTCTGCAGAGCACCGTACCTTCGTCTTTAGCCTCTCTTCTCGTCTACATCTTAGCAAAAAGCTTTTCCACTCTGTCTGGCAAGGAGAAACTTTGCCAGCACAAAAAACATCTCCCATCGTGTTCTAGAGGCTGCACGGAGGTCTGCCGAGTGTTTTGCAAGAAGAGAAAGAAAGTTGTCCAAAACAGCTTGCAATCGAATGTTCATGTGAATAGAAAAGGCAGGAGAGTGGTCAGGTACTGTTTTCTCTCAGTTGGCAAGCTGCGCACACAATCGCAGTGCTGTACAGCTTGTTTCATCACCTTTGCGAAGTTGCCGTTCTCTCCGGCTCCCGGAGACGAAGAAGCTGCTTCTTCGCGCAAAGACGATTCTGCCGCTCACAGTGCTCTGCGGTGTGCGCCTTCTGCCGAAAGAGGCCCGGGAGCGGTGCTTAGATCTGCAGAGCACCGGACCTTAGTCTTTAGCCTCTCTTCTCGTCTACATCTTAGCAAAAAGCTTTTCCACTCTGTCTGGCAAGGAGAAACTTTGCCAGCACAGAAAACATCTCCCATCGTGTTCTAGAGGCTGCACGGAGGTCTGCCGAGTGTTTTGCAAGAAGAGAAAGAAAGTTGTCCAAAACAGCTTGCAATCGAATGTTCATGTGAATAGAAAAGGCAGCAGAGTGGTCAGGTACTGTTTTCTCTCAGTTGGCAAGCTGCGCACACAATCGCAGTGTTGTACAGCTTGTTTCATCACCTTTGCCAAGCTGCCGCTCTCTCCGGCTCCCGGAGACGAAGAAGCTGCTTCTTCGCGCAAAGACGATTCTGCCGCTCACAGTGCTCTCCGGTGTGCGCCTTCTGCCGAAAGAGGTCCGGGTGCGGTGCTTAGCTCTGCAGAGCACCGTACCTTCGTCTTTAGCCTCTCTTCTCGTCTACATCTTAGCAAAAAGCTTTTCCACTCTGTCTGGCAAGGAGAAACTGTGCCAGCACAAAAAACATCTCCCATCGTGTTCTAGAGGCTGCACGGAGGTCTGCCGAGTGTTTTGCAAGAAGAGAAAGAAAGTTGTCCAAAACAGCTTGCAATCGAATGTTCATGTGAATAGAAAAGGCAGCAGAGTGGTCAGGTACTGTTTTCTCTCACTTGGCAAGCTGCGCACACAATCGCAGTGCTGTACAGCTTGTTTCATCACCTTTGCGAAGCTGCCGCTCTCTCCGGCTCCCGGAGACGAAGAAGCTGCTTCTTCGCGCAAAGACGATTCTGCCGTTCACAGTGCTCTGCGGTGTGCGCCTTCTGCCGAAAGAGGTCCGGGAGCGGTGCTTAGCCCTGCAGAGCACCGTACCTTCGTCTTTAGCCTCTCTTCTCGTCTCCATCTTAGCAAAAAGCTTTTCCACTCTGTCTGGCAAGGAGAAACTGTGCCAGCACAGAAAACATCCCCCATTGTGTTCCAGAGGCTGCACGGAGGTCTGCCGAGTGTTTTGCAAGAAGAGAAAGAAAGTTGTCCAAAACAGCTTGCAATCGAAAGTTCATGTGAATAGAAAAGGGAGGAGAGTGGTCAGGTACTGTTTTCTCTCAGTTGGCAAGCTGCGCACACAATCGCAGTGTTGTACAGCTTGTTTCATCACCTTTGCCAAGTTGCCGCTCTCTCCGGCTCCCGGAGACGAAGAAGCTGCTTCTTCGCGCAAAGACGATTCTGCCGCTCGCAGTGCTCTGCGGTGTGCGCCTTCTGCCGAAAGACGCCCGGGAGCGGTGCTTAGCTCTGCAGAGCACCGTACCTTCGTCTTTAGCCTCTCTTCTCGTCTACATCTTAGCAAAAAGCTTTTCCACTCTGTCTGGCAAGGAGAAACTTTGCCAGCACAAAAAACATCTCCCATCGTGTTCTAGAGGCTGCACGGAGGTCTGCCGAGAGTTTTGCAAGAAGAGAAAGAAAGTTGTCCAAAACAGCTTCCAATCGAATGCACATGTGAATAGAAAAGGCAGGAGAGTGGTCAGGTACTGTTTTCTCTCAGTTGGCAAGCTGCGCACACAATCGCAGTGTTGTACAGCTTGTTTCATCACCTTTGCGAAGTTGCCGCTCTCTCCGGCTCCCGGAGACGAAGAAGCTGCTTCTTCGCGCAAAGACGATTCTGCCGCTCACAGTGCTCTGCGGTGTGCGCCTTCTGCCGAAAGAGGTCCGGGAGCGGTGCTTAGCTCTGCAGAGCACCGTACCTTCGTCTTTAGCCTCTCTTCTCGTCTACATCTTAGCAAAAAGCTTTTCCACTCTGTCTGGCAAGGAGAAACTGTGCCAGCACAGAAAACATCTCCCATCGTGTTCTAGAGGCTGCACGGAGGTCTGCAGAGTGTTTTGCAAGAAGAGAAAGAAAGTTGTCCAAAACAGCTTGCAATCGAATGTTCATGTGAATAGAAAAGGCAGGAGAGTGGTCAGGTACTGTTTTCTCTCAGTTGGCAAGCTGCGCACACAATCGCAGTGTTGTACAGCTTGTTTCATCACCTTTGCCAAGCTGCCGCTCTCTCCGGCTCCCGGAGCCGAAGAAGCTGCTTCTTCGCGCAAAGACGATTCTGCCGCTCACAGTGCTCTGCGGTGTGCGCCTTCTGCCGAAAGAGGTCCGGGAGCGGTGCTTAGCTCTGCAGAGCACCGTACCTTCGTCTTTAGCCTCTCTTCTCGTCTACATCTTAGCAAAAAGCTTTTCCACCCTGTCTGGCAAGGAGAAACTTTGCCAGCACAAAAAACATCTCCCATCGTGTTCTAGAGGCTGCACGGAGGTCTGCAGAGTGTTTTGCAAGAAGAGAAAGAAAGTTGTCCAAAACAGCTTGCAATCGAATGTTCATGTGAATAGAAAAGGCAGGAGAGTGGTCAGGTACTGTTTTCTCTCAGTTGGCAAGCTGCGCACACAATCGCAGTGTTGTACAGCTTATTTCATCACCTTTGCGAAGCTGCCGCTCTCTCCGGCTCCCGGAGACGAAGAAGCTGCTTCTTCGCGCAAAGACGATTCTGCCGCTCACAGTGCTCTGCGGTGTGCGCCTTCTGCCGAAAGAGGTCCGGGAGCGGTGCTTAGCTCTGCAGAGCACCGTACCTTCGTCTTTAGCCTCTCTTCTCGTCTACATCTTAGCAAAAAGCTTTTCCACTCTGTCTGGCAAGGAGAAACTGTGCCAGCACAGAAAACATCTCCCATCGTGTTCTAGAGGCTGCACGGAGGTCTGCCGAGTGTTTTGCAAGAAGAGAAAGAAAGTTGTCCAAAACAGCTTGCAATCGAATGTTCATGTGAATAGAAAAGGCAGGAGAGTGGTCAGGTACTGTTTTCTCTCACTTGGCAAGCTGCGCACACAATCGCAGTGCTGTACAGCTTATTTCATCACCTTTGCGAAGTTGCCGCTCTCTCCGGCTCCCGGAGACGAAGAAGCTGCTTCTTCGCGCAAAGACGATTCTGCCGCTCACAGTGCTCTGCGGTGTGCGCCTTCTGCCGAAAGAGGCCCGGGAGCGGTGTTTAGATCTGCAGAGCACCGGACCTTAGTCTTTAGCCTCTCTTCTCGTCTACATCTTAGCAAAAAGCTTTTCCACTCTGTCTGGCAAGGAGAAACTTTGCCAGCACAGAAAACATCTCCCATCGTGTTCTAGAGGCTGCACGGAGGTCTGCCGATAGTTTTGCAAGAAGAGAAAGAAAGTTGTCCAAAACTGCTTGCAATCGAATGTTCATGTGAATAGAAAAGGCAGCAGAGTGGTCAGGTACTGTTTTCTCTCAGTTGGCAAGCTGCGCACACAATCGCAGTGTTGTACAGCTTGTTTCATCACCTTTGCCAAGCTGCCGCTCTCTCCGGCTCTCGGAGACGAAGAAGCTGCTTCTTCGCGCAAAGACGATTCTGCCGCTCACAGTGCTCTGCGGTGTGCGCCTTCTGCCGAAAGACGCCCGGGAGCGGTGCTTAGCTCTGCAGAGCACCGTACCTTCGTCTTTAGCCTCTCTTCTCGTCTACATCTTAGCAAAAAGCTTTTCCACTCTGTCTGGCAAGGAGAAACTGTGCCAGCACAGAAAACATCTCCCATCGTGTTCTAGAGGCTGCACGGAGGTCTGCCGAGTGTTTTGCAAGAAGAGAAAGAAAGTTGTCCAAAACAGCTTGCAATCGAATGTTCACGTGAATAGAAAAGGGAGGAGAGTGGTCAGGTACTGTTTTCTCTCAGTTGGCAAGCTGCGCACACAATCGCAGTGTTGTACAGCTTGTTTCATCACCTTTGCCAAGTTGCCGCTCTCTCCGGCTCCCGGAGACGAAGAAGCTGCTTCTTCGCGCAAAGACGATTCTGCCGCTCGCAGTGCTCTGCGGTGTGCGCCTTCTGCCGAAAGACGCCCGGGAGCGGTGCTTAGCTCTGCAGAGCACCGTAACTTCGTCTTTAGCCTCTCTTCTCGTCTACATCTTAGCAAAAAGCTTTTCCACTCTGTCTGGCAAGGAGAAACTTTGCCAGCACAAAAAACATCTCCCATCGTGTTCTAGAGGCTGCACGGAGGTCTGCCGAGAGTTTTGCAAGAAGAGAAAGAAAGTTGTCCAAAACAGCTTCCAATCGAATGCACATGTGAATAGAAAAGGCAGCAGAGTGGTCAGGTACTGTTTTCTCTCAGTTGGCAAGCTGCGCACACAATCGCAGTGTTGTACAGCTTGTTTCATCACCTTTGCAAAGCTGCCGCTCTCTCCGGCTCCCGGAGACGAAGAAGCTGCTTCTTCGCGCAAAGACGATTCTGCCGCTCACAGTGCTCTGCGGTGTGCGCCTTCTGCCGAAAGAGGTCCGGGAGCGGTGCTTAGCTCTGCAGAGCACCGTACCTTCGTCTTTAGCCTCTCTTCTCGTCTACATCTTAGCAAAAAGCTTTTCCACTCTGTCTGGCAAGGAGAAACTGTGCCAGCACAGAAAACATCTCCCATCGTGTTCTAGTGGCTGCACGGAGGTCTGCCGAGTGTTTTGCAAGAAGAGAAAGAAAGTTGTCCAAAACAGCTTGCAATCGAATGTTCATGTGAATAGAAAAGGCAGGAGAGTGGTCAGGTACTGTTTTCTCTCAGTTGGCAAGCTGCGCACACAATCGCAGTGTTGTACAGCTTGTTTCATCACCTTTGCCAAGCTGCCGCTCTCTCCGGCTCCCGGAGACGAAGAAGCTGCTTCTTCGCGCAAAGACGATTCTGCCGTTCACAGTGCTCTGCGGTGTGCGCCTTCTGCCGAAAGACGCCCGGGAGCGGTGCTTAGCTCTGCAGAGCACCGTACCTTCGTCTTTAGCCTCTCTTCTCGTCTACATCTTAGCAAAAAGCTTTTCCACTCTGTCTGGCAAGGAGAAACTGTGCCAGCACAAAAAACATCTCCCATCGTGTTCTAGAGGCTGCACGGAGGTCTGCCGAGTGTTTTGCAAGAAGAGAAAGAAAGTTGTCCAAAACAGCTTGCAATCGAATGTTCATGTGAATAGAAAAGGCAGGAGAGTGGTCAGGTACTGTTTTCTCTCAGTTGACAAGCTGCGCACACAATCGCAGTGTTGTACAGCTTGTTTCATCACCTTTGCCAAGCTGCCGCTCTCTCCAGCTCCCGGAGACGAAGAAGCTGCTTCTTCGCGCAAAGACGATTCTGCCGCTCACAGTGCTCTGCGGTGTGCGCCTTCTGCCGAAAGAGGTCCGGGAGCGGTGCTTAGCTCTGCAGAGCACCGTACCTTCGTCTTTAGCCTCTCTTCTCGTCTACATCTTAGCAAAAAGCTTTTCCACTCTGTCTGGCAAGGAGAAACTGTGCCAGCACAGAAAACATCTCCCATCGTGTTCTAGAGGCTGCACGGAGGTCTGCCGAGTGTTTTGCAAGAAGAGAAAGAAAGTTGTCCAAAACAGCTTGCAATCGAATGTTCATGTGAATAGAAAAGGCAGGAGAGTGGTCAGGTACTGTTTTCTCTCAGTTGGCAAGCTGCGCACACAATCGCAGTGTTGTACAGCTTGTTTCATCACCTTTGCCAAGTTGCCGCTCTCTCCGGCTCCCGGAGACGAAGAAGCTGCTTCTTCGCGCAAAGACGATTCTGCCGCTCGCAGTGCTCTGCGGTGTGCGCCTTCTGCCGAAAGACGCCCGGGAGCGGTGCTTAGCTCTGCAGAGCACCGTACCTTCGTCTTTAGCCTCTCTTCTCGTCTACATCTTAGCAAAAAGCTTTTCCACTCTGTCTGGCAAGGAGAAACTTTGCCAGCACAAAAAACATCTCCCATCGTGTTCTAGAGGCTGCACGGAGGTCTGCCGATAGTTTTGCAAGAAGAGAAAGAAAGTTGTCCAAAACAGCTTGCAATCGAATGTTCATGTGAATAGAAAAGGCAGGAGAGTGGTCAGGTACTGTTTTCTCTCAGTTGGCAAGCTGCGCGCACAATCGCAGTGTTGTACAGCTTGTTTCATCACCTTTGCGAAGCTGCCGCTCTCTCCGGCTCCCGGAGACGAAGAAGCTGCTTCTTCGCGCAAAGACGATTCTGCCGCTCACAGTGCTCTGCGGTGTGCGCCTTCTGCCGAAAGAGGTCCGGGAGCGGTGCTTAGCTCTGCAGAGCACCGTACCTTCGTCTTTAGCCTCTCTTCTCGTCTACATCTTAGCAAAAAGCTTTTCCACTCTGTCTGGCAAGGAGAAACTGTGCCAGCACAAAAAACATCTCCCATCGTGTTCTAGAGGCTGCACGGAGGTCTGCCGAGTGTTTTGCAAGAAGAGAAAGAAAGTTGTCCAAAACAGCTTGCAATCGAATGTTCATGTGAATAGAAAAGGCAGGAGAGTGGTCAGGTACTGTTTTCTCTCAGTTGGCAAGCTGCGCACACAATCGCAGTGCTGTACAGCTTGTTTCATCACCTTTGCGAAGTTGCCGCTCTCTCCGGCTCCCGGAGACGAAGAAGCTGCTTCTTCGCGCAAAGACGATTCTGCCGCTCACAGTGCTCTGCGGTGTGCGCCTTCTGCCGAAAGACGCCCGGGAGCGGTGCTTAGATCTGCAGAGCACCGGACCTTAGTCTTTAGCCTCTCTTCTCGTCTACATCTTAGCAAAAAGCTTTTCCACTCTGTCTGGCAAGGAGAAACTTTGCCAGCACAGAAAACATCTCCCATCGTGTTCTAGAGGCTGCACGGAGGTCTGCCGAGTGTTTTGCAAGAAGAGAAAGAAAGTTGTCCAAAACAGCTTGCAATCGAATGTTCATGTGAATAGAAAAGGCAGCAGAGTGGTCAGGTACTGTTTTCTCTCACTTGGCAAGCTGCGCACACAATCGCAGTGTTGTACAGCTTGTTTCATCACCTTTGCCAAGCTGCCGCTCTCTCCGGCTCCCGGAGACGAAGAAGCTGCTTCTTCGCGCAAAGACGATTCTGCCGCTCACAGTGCTCTGCGGTGTGCGCCTTCTGCCGAAAGACGCCCGGGAGCGGTGCTTAGCTCTGCAGAGCACCGTACCTTCGTCTTTAGCCTCTCTTCTCGTCTACATCTTAGCAAAAAGCTTTTCCACTCTGTCTGGCAAGGAGAAACTTTGCCAGCACAAAAAACATCTCCCATCGTGTTCTAGAGGCTGCACGGAGGTCTGCCGAGAGTTTTGCAAGAAGAGAAAGAAAGTTGTCCAAAACAGCTTCCAATCGAATGCACATGTGAATAGAAAAGGCAGGAGAGTGGTCAGGTACTGTTTTCTCTCAGTTGGCAAGCTGCGCACACAATCGCAGTGTTGTACAGCTTGTTTCATCACCTTTGCGAAGTTGCGGCTCTCTCCGGCTCCCGGAGACGAAGAAGCTGCTTCTTCGCGCAAAGACGATTCTGCCGCTCACAGTGCTCTGCGGTGTGCGCCTTCTGCCGAAAGAGGTCCGGGAGCGGTGCTTAGCTCTGCAGAGCACCGTACCTTCGTCTTTAGCCTCTCTTCTCGTCTACATCTTAGCAAAAAGCTTTTCCACTCTGTCTGGCAAGGAGAAACTGTGCCAGCACAGAAAACATCTCCCATCGTGTTCTAGAGGCTGCACGGAGGTCTGCAGAGTGTTTTGCAAGAAGAGAAAGAAAGTTGTCCAAAACAGCTTGCAATCGAATGTTCATGTGAATAGAAAAGGCAGGAGAGTGGTCAGGTACTGTTTTCTCTCAGTTGGCAAGCTGCGCACACAATCGCAGTGTTGTACAGCTTGTTTCATCACCTTTGCCAAGCTGCCGCTCTCTCCGGCTCCCGGAGCCGAAGAAGCTGCTTCTTCGCGCAAAGACGATTCTGCCGCTCACAGTGCTCTGCGGTGTGCGCCTTCTGCCGAAAGAGGTCCGGGAGCGGTGCTTAGCTCTGCAGAGCACCGTACCTTCGTCTTTAGCCTCTCTTCTCGTCTACATCTTAGCAAAAAGCTTTTCCACTCTGTCTGGCAAGGAGAAACTGTGCCAGCACAAAAAACATCTCCCATCGTGTTCTAGAGGCTGCACGGAGGTCTGCAGAGTGTTTTGCAAGAAGAGAAAGAAAGTTGTCCAAAACAGCTTGCAATCGAATGTTCATGTGAATAGAAAAGGCAGGAGAGTGGTCAGGTACTGTTTTCTCTCACTTGGCAAGCTGCGCACACAATCGCAGTGTTGTACAGCTTATTTCATCACCTTTGCGAAGCTGCCGCTCTCTCCGGCTCCCGGAGCCGAAGAAGCTGCTTCTTCGCGCAAAGACGATTCTGCCGCTCACAGTGCTCTGCGGTGTGCGCCTTCTGCCGAAAGAGGTCCGGGAGCGGTGCTTAGCTCTGCAGAGCACCGTACCTTCGTCTTTAGCCTCTCTTCTCGTCTACATCTTAGCAAAAAGCTTTTCCACTCTGTCTGGCAAGGAGAAACTGTGCCAGCACAGAAAACATCTCCCATCGTGTTCTAGAGGCTGCACGGAGGTCTGCCGAGTGTTTTGCAAGAAGAGAAAGAAAGTTGTCCAAAACAGCTTGCAATCGAATGTTCATGTGAATAGAAAAGGCAGGAGAGTGGTCAGGTACTGTTTTCTCTCAGTTGGCAAGCTGCGCACACAATCGCAGTGTTGTACAGCTTGTTTCATCACCTTTGCCAAGCTGCCGCTCTCTCCGGCTCCCGGAGACGAAGAAGCTGCTTCTTCGCGCAAAGACGATTCTGCCGCTCACAGTGCTCTCCGGTGTGCGCCTTCTGCCGAAAGAGGTCAGGGAGCGGTGCTTAGCTCTGCAGAGCACCGTACCTTCGTCTTTAGCCTCTCTTCTCGTCTACATCTTAGCAAAAAGCTTTTCCACTCTGTCTGGCAAGGAGAAACTGTGCCAGCACAAAAAACATCTCCCATCGTGTTCTAGAGGCTGCACGGAGGTCTGCCGAGTGTTTTGCAAGAAGAGAAAGAAAGTTGTCCAAAACAGCTTGCAATCGAATGTTCATGTGAATAGAAAAGGCAGGAGAGTGGTCAGGTACTGTTTTCTCTCACTTGGCAAGCTGCGCACACAATCGCAGTGTTGTACAGCTTGTTTCATCACCTTTGCCAAGTTGCCGCTCTCTCCGGCTCCCGGAGACGAAGAAGCTGCTTCTTCGCGCAAAGACGATTCTGCCGCTCGCAGTGCTCTGCGGTGTGCGCCTTCTGCCGAAAGACGCCCGGGAGCGGTGCTTAGCTCTGCAGAGCACCGTACCTTCGTCTTTAGCCTCTCTTCTCGTCTACATCTTAGCAAAAAGCTTTTCCACTCTGTCTGGCAAGGAGAAAATTTGCCAGCACAGAAAACATCTCCCATCGTGTTCTAGAGGCTGCACGGAGGTCTGCCGAGAGTTTTGCAAGAAGAGAAAGAAAGTTGTCCAAAACAGCTTCCAATCGAATGCACATGTGAATAGAAAAGGCAGGAGAGTGGTCAGGTACTGTTTTCTCTCAGTTGGCAAGCTGCGCACACAATCGCAGTGTTGTACAGCTTGTTTCATCACCTTTGCGAAGTTGCGGCTCTCTCCGGCTCCCGGAGACGAAGAAGCTGCTTCTTCGCGCAAAGACGATTCTGCCGCTCTCAGTGCTCTGCGGTGTGCGCCTTCTGCCGAAAGAGGTCCGGTAGCGGTGCTTAGCTCTGCAGAGCACCGTACCTTCGTCTTTAGCCTCTCTTCTCATCTACATCTTAGCAAAAAGCTTTTCCACTCTGTCTGGCAAGGAGAAACTGTGCCAGCACAGAAAACATCTCCCATCGTGTTCTAGAGGCTGCACGGAGGTCTGCAGAGTGTTTTGCAAGAAGAGAAAGAAAGTTGTCCAAAACAGCTTGCAATCGAATGTTCATGTGAATAGAAAAGGCAGGAGAGTGGTCAGGTACTGTTTTCTCTCAGTTGGCAAGCTGCGCACACAATCGCAGTGTTGTACAGCTTGTTTCATCACCTTTGCCAAGCTGCCGCTCTCTCCGGCTCCCGGAGCCGAAGAAGCTGCTTCTTCGCGCAAAGACGATTCTGCCGCTCACAGTGCTCTGCGGTGTGCGCCTTCTGCCGAAAGAGGTCCGGGAGCGGTGCTTAGCTCTGCAGAGCACCGTACCTTCGTCTTTAGCCTCTCTTCTCGTCTACATCTTAGCAAAAAGCTTTTCCACTCTGTCTGGCAAGGAGAAACTGTGCCAGCACAAAAAACATCTGCCATCGTGTTCTAGAGGCTGCACGGAGGTCTGCAGAGTGTTTTGCAAGAGGAGAAAGAAAGTTGTCCAAAACAGCTTGCAATCGAATGTTCATGTGAATAGAAAAGGCAGGAGAGTGGTCAGGTAGTGTTTTCTCTCAGTTGGCAAGCTGCGCACACAATCGCAGTGTTGTACAGCTTGTTTCATCACCTTTGCGAAGGTGCCGCTCTCTCCGGCTCCCGGAGACGAAGAAGCTGCTTCTTCGCGCAAAGACGATTCTGCCGCTCACAGTGCTCTGCGGTGTGCGCCTTCTGCCGAAAGAGGTCCGGGAGCGGTGCTTAGCTCTGCAGAGCACCGTACCTTCGTCTTTAGCCTCTCTTCTCGTCTACATCTTAGCAAAAAGCTTTTCCACTCTGTCTGGCAAGGAGAAACTGTGCCAGCACAAAAAACATCTCCCATCGTGTTCTAGAGGCTGCACGGAGGTCTGCCGAGTGTTTTGCAAGAAGAGAAAGAAAGTTGTCCAAAACAGCTTGCAATCGAATGTTCATGTGAATAGAAAAGGCAGGAGAGTGGTCAGGTACTGTTTTCTCTCACTTGGCAAGCTGCGCACACAATCGCAGTGTTGTACAGCTTGTTTCATCACCTTTGCCAAGTTGCCGCTCTCTCCGGCTCCCGGAGACGAAGAAGCTGCTTCTTCGCGCAAAGACGATTCTGCCGCTCGCAGTGCTCTGCGGTGTGCGCCTTCTGCCGAAAGAGGTCAGGGAGCGGTGCTTAGCTCTGCAGAGCACCGTACCTTCGTCTTTAGCCTCTCTTCTCGTCTACATCTTAGCAAAAAGCTTTTCCACTCTGTCTGGCAAGGAGAAACTTTGCCAGCACAAAAAACATCTCCCATCGTGTTCTAGAGGCTGCACGGAGGTCTGCCGAGTGTTTTGCAAGAAGAGAAAGAAAGTTGTCCAAAACAGCTTGCAATCGAATGTTCATGTGAATAGAAAAGGCAGCAGAGTGGTCAGGTACTGTTTTCTCTCACTTGGCAAGCTGCGCACACAATCGCAGTGTTGTACAGCTTGTTTCATCACCTTTGCCAAGCTGCCGCTCTCTCCGGCTCCCGGAGACGAAGAAGCTGCTTCTTCGCGCAAAGACGATTCTGCCGCTCACAGTGCTCTGCGGTGTGCGCCTTCTGCCGAAAGAGGTCAGGGAGCGGTGCTTAGCTCTGCAGAGCACCGTACCTTCGTCTTTAGCCTCTCTTCTCGTCTACATCTTAGCAAAAAGCTTTTCCACTCTGTCTGGCAAGGAGAAACTGTGCCAGCACAGAAAACATCTCCCATCGTGTTCTAGAGGCTGCACGGAGGTCTGCCGAGTGTTTTGCAAGAAGAGAAAGAAAGTTGTCCAAAACAGCTTGCAATCGAATGTTCATGTGAATAGAAAAGGCAGGAGAGTGGTCAGGTACTGTTTTCTCTCAGTTGGCAAGCTGCGCACACAATCGCAGTGCTGTACAGCTTGTTTCATCACCTTTGCGAAGCTGCCGCTCTCTCCGGCTCCCGGAGACGAAGAAGCTGCTTCTTCGCGCAAAGACGATTCTGCCGCTCACAGTGCTCTGCGGTGTGCGCCTTCTGCCGAAAGAGGTCCGGGAGCGGTGCTTAGCTCTGCAGAGCACCGTACCTTCGTCTTTAGCCTCTCTTCTCGTCTACATCTTAGCAAAAAGCTTTTCCACTCTGTCTGGCAAGGAGAAACTGTGCCAGCACAGAAAACATCCCCCATTGTGTTCTAGAGGCTGCACGGAGGTCTGCCGAGTGTTTTGCAAGAAGAGAAAGAAAGTTGTCCAAAACAGCTTGCAATCGAAAGTTCATGTGAATAGAAAAGGGAGGAGAGTGGTCAGGTACTGTTTTCTCTCAGTTGGCAAGCTGCGCACACAATGGCAGTGTTGTACAGCTTGTTTCATCACCTTTGCCAAGTTGCCGCTCTCTCCGGCTCCCGGAGACGAAGAAGCTGCTTCTTCGCGCAAAGACGATTCTGCCGCTCACAGTGCTCTGCGGTGTGCGCCTTCTGCCGAAAGAGGTCCGGGAGCGGTGCTTAGCTCTGCAGAGCACCGTACCTTCGTCTTTAGCCTCTCTTCTCGTCTACATCTTAGCAAAAAGCTTTTCCACTCTGTCTGGCAAGGAGAAACTGTGCCAGCACAGAAAACATCTCCCATCGTGTTCTAGAGGCTGCACGGAGGTCTGCAGAGTGTTTTGCAAGAAGAGAAAGAAAGTTGTCCAAAACAGCTTGCAATCGAATGTTCATGTGAATAGAAAAGGCAGGAGAGTGGTCAGGTACTGTTTTCTCTCAGTTGGCAAGCTGCGCACACAATCGCAGTGTTGTACAGCTTGTTTCATCACCTTTGCCAAGCTGCCGCTCTCTCCGGCTCCCGGAGCCGAAGAAGCTGCTTCTTCGCGCAAAGACGATTCTGCCGCTCACAGTGCTCTGCGGTGTGCGCCTTCTGCCGAAAGACGCCCGGGAGCGGTACTTAGCTCTGCAGAGCACCGTACCTTCGTCTTTAGCCTCTCTTCTCGTCTACATCTTAGCAAAAAGCTTTTCCACTCTGTCTGGCAAGGAGAAACTTTGCCAGCACAAAAAACATCTCCCATCGTGTTCTAGAGGCTGCACGGAGGTCTGCCGAGTGTTTTGCAAGAAGAGAAAGAAAGTTGTCCAAAACAGCTTGCAATCGAATGTTCATGTGAATAGAAAAGGCAGGAGAGTGGTCAGGTACTGTTTTCTCTCACTTGGCAATCTGCGCACACAATCGCAGTGTTGTACAGCTTGTTTCATCACCTTTGCCAAGTTGCCGCTCTCTCCGGCTCCCGGAGACGAAGAAGCTGCTTCTTCGCGCAAAGACGATTCTGCCGCTCACAGTGCTCTGCGGTGTGCGCCTTCTGCCGAAAGAGGTCCTGGACCGGTGCTTAGCTCTGCAGAGCACCGTACCTTCGTCTTTAGCCTCTCTTCTCGTCTACATCTTAGCAAAAAGCTTTTCCACTCTGTCTGGCAAGGAGAAACTGTGCCAGCACAGAAAACATCCCCCATTGTTTTCTAGAGGCTGCACGGAGGTCTGCCGAGTGTTTTGCAAGAAGAGAAAGAAAGTTGTCCAAAACAGCTTGCAATCGAATGTTCATGTGTATAGAAAAGGCAGGAGAGTGGTCAGGTACTGTTTTCTCTCAGTTGGCAAGCTGCGCACACAATCGCAGTGTTGTACAGCTTGTTTCATCACCTTTGCCAAGTTGCCGCTCTCTCCGGCTCCCGGAGACGAAGAAGCTGCTTCTTCGCGCAAAGACGATTCTGCCGCTCGCAGTGCTCTGCGGTGTGCGCCTTCTGCCGAAAGACGCCCGGGAGCGGTGCTTAGCTCTGCAGAGCACCGTACCTTCGTCTTTAGCCTCTCTTCTCGTCTACATCTTAGCAAAAAGCTTTTCCACTCTGTCTGGCAAGGAGAAACTTTGCCAGCACAAAAAACATCTCCCATCGTGTTCTAGAGGCTGCACGGAGGTCTGCCGAGAGTTTTGCAAGAAGAGAAAGAAAGTTGTCCAAAACAGCTTCCAATCGAATGTTCATGTGAATAGAAAAGGCAGGAGAGTGGTCAGGTACTGTTTTCTCTCAGTTGGCAAGCTGCGCACACAATCGCAGTGTTGTACAGCTTGTTTCATCACCTTTGCAAAGCTGCCGCTCTCTCCGGCTCCCGGAGACGAAGAAGCTGCTTCTTCGCGCAAAGACGATTCTGCCGCTCACAGTGCTCTGCGGTGTGCGCCTTCTGCCGAAAGAGGTCCGGGAGCGGTGCTTAGCTCTGCAGAGCACCGTACCTTCGTCTTTAGCCTCTCTTCTCGTCTACATCTTAGCAAAAAGCTTTTCCACTCTGTCTGGCAAGGAGAAACTGTGCCAGCACAGAAAACATCTCCCATCGTTTTCTAGAGGCTGCACGGAGGTCTGCAGAGTGTTTTGCAAGAAGAGAAAGAAAGTTGTCCAAAACAGCTTGCAATCGAATGTTCATGTGAATAGAAAAGGCAGGAGAGTGGTCAGGTAGTGTTTTCTCTCAGTTGGCAAGCTGCGCACACAATGGCAGTGTTGTACAGCTTGTTTCATCACCTTTGCCAAGTTGCCGCTCTCTCCGGCTCCCGGAGACGAAGAAGCTGCTTCTTCGCGCAAAGACGATTCTGCCGCTCACAGTGCTCTGCGGTGTGCGCCTTCTGCCGAAAGAGGTCCGGGAGCGGTGCTTAGCTCTGCAGAGCACCGTACCTTCGTCTTTAGCCTCTCTTCTCGTCTACATCTTAGCAAAAAGCTTTTCCACTCTGTCTGGCAAGGAGAAACTGTGCCAGCACAGAAAACATCTCCCATCGTGTTCTAGAGGCTGCACGGAGGTCTGCAGAGTGTTTTGCAAGAAGAGAAAGAAAGTTGTCCAAAACAGCTTGCAATCGAATGTTCATGTGTATAGAAAAGGCAGGAGAGTGGTCAGGTACTGTTTTCTCTCAGTTGGCAAGCTGCGCACACAATCGCAGTGTTGTACAGCTTGTTTCATCACCTTTGCCAAGTTGCCGCTCTCTCCGGCTCCCGGAGACGAAGAAGCTGCTTCTTCGCGCAAAGACGATTCTGCCGCTCGCAGTGCTCTGCGGTGTGCGCCTTCTGCCGAAAGACGCCCGGGAGCGGTGCTTAGCTCTGCAGAGCACCGTACCTTCGTCTTTAGCCTCTCTTCTCGTCTACATCTTAGCAAAAAGCTTTTCCACTCTGTCTGGCAAGGAGAAACTTTGCCAGCACAAAAAACATCTCCCATCGTGTTCTAGAGGCTGCACGGAGGTCTGCCGAGAGTTTTGCAAGAAGAGAAAGAAAGTTGTCCAAAACAGCTTCCAATCGAATGTTCATGTGAATAGAAAAGGCAGGAGAGTGGTCAGGTACTGTTTTCTCTCAGTTGGCAAGCTGCGCACACAATCGCAGTGTTGTACAGCTTGTTTCATCACCTTTGCAAAGCTGCCGCTCTCTCCGGCTCCCGGAGACGAAGAAGCTGCTTCTTCGCGCAAAGACGATTCTGCCGCTCACAGTGCTCTGCGGTGTGCGCCTTCTGCCGAAAGAGGTCCGGGAGCGGTGCTTAGCTCTGCAGAGCACCGTACCTTCGTCTTTAGCCTCTCTTCTCGTCTACATCTTAGCAAAAAGCTTTTCCACTCTGTCTGGCAAGGAGAAACTGTGCCAGCACAGAAAACATCTCCCATCGTTTTCTAGAGGCTGCACGGAGGTCTGCCGAGTGTTTTGCAAGAAGAGAAAGAAAGTTGTCCAAAACAGCTTGCAATCGAATGTTCATGTGAATAGAAAAGGCAGGAGAGTGGTCAGGTAGTGTTTTCTCTCAGTTGGCAAGCTGCGCACACAATCGCAGTGTTGTACAGCTTGTTTCATCACCTTTGCGAAGCTGCCGCTCTCTCCGGCTCCCGGAGACGAAGAAGCTGCTTCTTCGCGCAAAGACGATTCTGCCGCTCACAGTGCTCTGCGGTGTGCGCCTTCTGCCGAAAGACGCCCGGGAGCGGTGCTTAGCTCTGCAGAGCACCGTACCTTCGTCTTTAGCCTCTCTTCTCGTCTACATCTTAGCAAAAAGCTTTTCCACTCTGTCTGGCAAGGAGAAACTGTGCCAGCACAAAAAACATCTCCCATCGTGTTCTAGAGGCTGCACGGAGGTCTGCCGAGTGTTTTGCAAGAAGAGAAAGAAAGTTGTCCAAAACAGCTTGCAATCGAATGTTCATGTGAATAGAAAAGGCAGGAGAGTGGTCAGGTACTGTTTTCTCTCAGTTGGCAAGCTGCGCACACAATCGCAGTGTTGTACAGCTTGTTTCATCTCCTTTGCGAAGCTGCCGCTCTCTCCGGCTCCCGGAGCCGAAGAAGCTGCTTCTTCGCGCAAAGACGATTCTGCCGCTCACAGTGCTCTGCGGTGTGCGCCTTCTGCCGAAAGAGGTCCGGGAGCGGTGCTTAGCTCTGCAGAGCACCGTACCTTCGTCTTTAGCCTCTCTTCTCGTCTACATCATAACAAAAAGCTTTTCCACTCTGTCTGGCAAGGAGAAACTGTGCCAGCACAGAAAACATCTCCCATCGTGTTCTAGAGGCTGCACGGAGGTCTGCCGAGTGTTTTGCAAGAAGAGAAAGAAAGTTGTCCAAAACAGCTTGCAATCGAATGTTCATGTGAATAGAAAAGGCAGGAGAGTGGTCAGGTAGTGTTTTCTCTCAGTTGGCAAGCTGCGCACACAATCGCAGTGTTGTACAGCTTGTTTCATCACCTTTGCGAAGCTGCCGCTCTCTCCGGCTCCCGGAGACGAAGAAGCTGCTTCTTCGCGCAAAGACGATTCTGCCGCTCACAGTGCTCTGCGGTGTGCGCCTTCTGCCGAAAGAGGTCCGGGAGCGGTGCTTAGCTCTGCAGAGCACCGTACCTTCGTCTTTAGCCTCTCTTCTCGTCTACATCTTAGCAAAAAGCTTTTCCACTCTGTCTGGCAAGGAGAAACTGTGCCAGCACAAAAAACATCTCCCATCGTGTTCTAGAGGCTGCACGGAGGTCTGCCGAGTGTTTTGCAAGAAGAGAAAGAAAGTTGTCCAAAACAGCTTGCAATCGAATGTTCATGTGAATAGAAAAGGCAGGAGAGTGGTCAGGTACTGTTTTCTCTCAGTTGGCAAGCTGCGCACACAATCGCAGTGTTGTACAGCTTGTTTCATCTCCTTTGCGAAGCTGCCGCTCTCTCCGGCTCCCGGAGCCGAAGAAGCTGCTTCTTCGCGCAAAGACGATTCTGCCGCTCACAGTGCTCTGCGGTGTGCGCCTTCTGCCGAAAGAGGTCCGGGAGCGGTGCTTAGCTCTGCAGAGCACCGTACCTTCGTCTTTAGCCTCTCTTCTCGTCTACATCATAGCAAAAAGCTTTTCCACTCTGTCTGGCAAGGAGAAACTGTGCCAGCACAGAAAACATCTCCCATCGTGTTCTAGAGGCTGCACGGAGGTCTGCCGAGTGTTTTGCAAGAAGAGAAAGAAAGTTGTCCAAAACAGCTTGCAATCGAATGTTCATGTGAATAGAAAAGGCAGGAGAGTGGTCAGGTACTGTTTTCTCTCAGTTGGCAAGCTGCGCACACAATCGCAGTGTTGTACAGCTTGTTTCATCACCTTTGCCAAGCTGCCGCTCTCTCCGGCTCCCGGAGACGAAGAAGCTGCTTCTTCGCGCAAAGACGATTCTGCCGTTCACAGTGCTCTGCGGTGTGCGCCTTCTGCCGAAAGACGTCCGGGAGCGGTGCTTAGCTCTGCAGAGCACCGTACCTTCGTCTTTAGCCTCTCTTCTCGTCTACATCTTAGCAAAAAGCTTTTCCACTCTGTCTGGCAAGGAGAAACTGTGCCAGCACAAAAAACATCTCCCATCGTGTTCTAGAGGCTGCACGGAGGTCTGCCGAGTGTTTTGCAAGAAGAGAAAGAAAGTTGTCCAAAACAGCTTGCAATCGAATGTTCATGTGAATAGAAAAGGCAGGAGAGTGGTCAGGTACTGTTTTCTCTCAGTTGGCAAGCTGCGCACACAATCGCAGTGCTGTACAGCTTGTTTCATCACCTTTGCGAAGTTGCCGCTCTCTCCGGCTCCCGGAGACGAAGAAGCTGCTTCTTCGCGCAAAGACGATTCTGCCGCTCACAGTGCTCTGCGGTGTGCGCCTTCTGCCGAAAGAGGCCCGGGAGCGGTGCTTAGATCTGCAGAGCACCGGACCTTAGTCTTTAGCCTCTCTTCTCGTCTACATCTTAGCAAAAAGCTTTTCCACTCTGTCTGGCAAGGAGAAACTTTGCCAGCACAGAAAACATCTCCCATCGTGTTCTAGAGGCTGCACGGAGGTCTGCCGAGTGTTTTGCAAGAAGAGAAAGAAAGTTGTCCAAAACAGCTTGCAATCGAATGTTCATGTGAATAGAAAAGGCAGCAGAGTGGTCAGGTACTGTTTTCTCTCAGTTGGCAAGCTGCGCACACAATCGCAGTGTTGTACATCTAGTTTCATCTCCTTTGCGAAGCTGCCGCTCTCTCCGGCTCCCGGAGCCGAAGAAGATGCTTCTTCGCGCAAAGACGATTCTGCCGCTCACAGTGCTCTGCGGTGTGCGCCTTCTGCCGAAAGAGGTCCGGGAGCGGTGCTTAGCTCTGCAGAGCACCGTACCTTCGTCTTTAGCCTCTCTTCTCGTCTACATCATAGCAAAAAGCTTTTCCACTCTGTCTGGCAAGGAGAAACTGTGCCAGCACAGAAAACATCTCCCATCGTGTTCTAGAGGCTGCACGGAGGTCTGCCGAGTGTTTTGCAAGAAGAGAAAGAAAGTTGTCCAAAACAGCTTGCAATCGAATGTTCATGTGAATAGAAAAGGCAGGAGAGTGGTCAGGTACTGTTTTCTCTCAGTTGGCAAGCTGCGCACACAATCGCAGTGTTGTACAGCTTGTTTCATCACCTTTGCCAAGCTGCCGCTCTCTCCGGCTCCCGGAGACGAAGAAGCTGCTTCTTCGCGCAAAGACGATTCTGCCGTTCACAGTGCTCTGCGGTGTGCGCCTTCTGCCGAAAGACGTCCGGGAGCGGTGCTTAGCTCTGCAGAGCACCGTACCTTCGTCTTTAGCCTCTCTTCTCGTCTACATCTTAGCAAAAAGCTTTTCCACTCTGTCTGGCAAGGAGAAACTGTGCCAGCACAAAAAACATCTCCCATCGTGTTCTAGAGGCTGCACGGAGGTCTGCCGAGTGTTTTTCAAGAAGAGAAAGAAAGTTGTCCAAAACAGCTTGCAATCGAATGTTCATGTGAATAGAAAAGGCAGGAGAGTGGTCAGGTACTGTTTTCTCTCAGTTGACAAGCTGCGCACACAATCGCAGTGTTGTACAGCTTGTTTCATCACCTTTGCCAAGTTGCCGCTCTCTCCGGCTCCCGGAGACGAAGAAGCTGCTTCTTCGCGCAAAGACGATTCTGCCGCTCACAGTGCTCTGCGGTGTGCGCCTTCTGCCGAAAGAGGCCCGGGAGCGGTGCTTAGATCTGCAGAGCACCGGACCTTAGTCTTTAGCCTCTCTTCTCGTCTACGTCTTAGCAAAAAGCTTTTCCACTCTGTCTGGCAAGGAGAAACTTTGCCAGCACAGAAAACATCTCCCATCGTGTTCTAGAGGCTGCACGGAGGTCTGCCGATTGTTTTGCAAGAAGAGAAAGAAAGTTGTCCAAAACAGCTTGCAATCGAATGTTCATGTGAATAGAAAAGGCAGGAGAGTGGTCAGGTACTGTTTTCTCTCACTTGGCAAGCTGCGCACACAATCGCAGTGTTGTACAGCTTGTTTCATCACCTTTGCCAAGCTGCCGCTCTCTCCGGCTCCCGGAGACGAAGAAGCTGCTTCTTCGCGCAAAGACGATTCTGCCGCTCACAGTGCTCTGCGGTGTGCGCCTTCTGCCGAAAGAGGTCAGGGAGCGGTGCTTAGCTCTGCAGAGCACCGTACCTTCGTCTTTAGCCTCTCTTCTCGTCTACATCTTAGCAAAAAGCTTTTCCACTCTGTCTGGCAAGGAGAAACTGTGCCAGCACAAAAAACATCTCCCATCGTGTTCTAGAGGCTGCACGGAGGTCTGCCGAGTGTTTTGCAAGAAGAGAAAGAAAGTTGTCCAAAACAGCTTGCAATCGAATGTTCATGTGAATAGAAAAGGCAGGAGAGTGGTCAGGTACTGTTTTCTCTCAGTTGGCAAGCTGCGCACACAATCGCAGTGCTGTACAGCTTGTTTCATCACCTTTGCGAAGCTGCCGCTCTCTCCGGCTCCCGGAGACGAAGAAGCTGCTTCTTCGCGCAAAGACGATTCTGCCGCTCACAGTGCTCTGCGGTGTGCGCCTTCTGCCGAAAGAGGTCCGGGAGCGGTGCTTAGCCCTGCAGAGCACCGTACCTTCGTCTTTAGCCTCTCTTCTCGTCTCCATCTTAGCAAAAAGCTTTTCCACTCTGTCTGGCAAGGAGAAACTGTGCCAGCACAGAAAACATCCCCCATTGTGTTCTAGAGGCTGCACGGAGGTCTGCCGAGTGTTTTGCAGGAAGAGAAAGAAAGTTGTCCAAAACAGCTTGCAATCGAATGTTCATGTGAATAGAAAAGGCAGGAGAGTGGTCAGGTACTGTTTTCTCTCAGTTGGCAAGCTGCGCACACAATCGCAGTGTTGTACAGCTTGTTTCATCACCTTTGCCAAGTTGCCGCTCTCTCCGGCTCCCGGAGACGAAGAAGCTGCTTCTTCGCGCAAAGACGATTCTGCCGCTCGCAGTGCTCTGCGGTGTGCGCCTTCTGCCGAAAGACGCCCGGGAGCGGTGCTTAGCTCTGCAGAGCACCGTACCTTCGTCTTTAGCCTCTCTTCTCGTCTACATCTTAGCAAAAAGCTTTTCCACTCTGTCTGGCAAGGAGAAACTTTGCAGGCACAAAAAACATCTCCCATCGTTTTCTAGAGGCTGCACGGAGGTCTGCCGAGAGTTTTGCAAGAAGAGAAAGAAAGTTGTCCAAAACAGCTTCCAATCGAATGCACATGTGAATAGAAAAGGCAGGAGAGTGGTCAGGTACTGTTTTCTCTCAGTTGGCAAGCTGCGCACACAATCGCAGTGTTGTACAGCTTGTTTCATCACCTTTGCAAAGCTGCCGCTCTCTCCGGCTCCCGGAGACGAAGAAGCTGCTTCTTCGCGCAAAGACGATTCTGCCGCTCACAGTGCTCTGCGGTGTGCGCCTTCTGCCGAAAGAGGTCCGGGAGCGGTGCTTAGCTCTGCAGAGCACCGTACCTTCGTCTTTAGCCTCTCTTCTCGTCTACATCTTAGCAAAAAGCTTTTCCACTCTGTCTGGCAAGGAGAAACTGTGCCAGCACAGAAAACATCTCCCATCGTGTTCTAGAGGCTGCACGGAGGTCTGCAGAGTGTTTTGCAAGAAGAGAAAGAAAGTTGTCCAAAACAGCTTGCAATCGAATGTTCATGTGAATAGAAAAGGCAGGAGAGTGGTCAGGTACTGTTTTCTCTCAGTTGGCAAGCTGCGCACACAATCGCAGTGTTGTACAGCTTGTTTCATCACCTTTGCCAAGCTGCCGCTCTCTCCGGCTCCCGGAGACGAAGAAGCTGCTTCTTCGCGCAAAGACGATTCTGCCGCTCACAGTGCTCTGCGGTGTGCGCCTTCTGCCGAAAGAGATCCGGGAGCGGTGCTTAGCTCTGCAGAGCACCGTACCTTCGTCTTTAGCCTCTCTTCTCGTCTACATCTTAGCAAAAAGCTTTTCCACTCTGTCTGGCAAGGAGAAACTTTGCCAGCACAAAAAACATCTCCCATCGTGTTCTAGAGGCTGCACGGAGGTCTGCAGAGTGTTTTGCAAGAAGAGAAAGAAAGTTGTCCAAAACAGCTTGCAATCGAATGTTCATGTGAATAGAAAAGGCAGGAGAGTGGTCAGGTACTGTTTTCTCTCAGTTGGCAAGCTGCGCACACAATCGCAGTGTTGTACAGCTTATTTCATCACCTTTGCGAAGCTGCCGCTCTCTCCGGCTCCCGGAGCCGAAGAAGCTGCTTCTTCGCGCAAAGACGATTCTGCCGCTCACAGTGCTCTGCGGTGTGCGCCTTCTGCCGAAAGAGGTCCGGGAGCGGTGCTTAGCTCTGCAGAGCACCGTACCTTCGTCTTTAGCCTCTCTTCTCGTCTACATCTTAGCAAAAAGCTTTTCCACTCTGTCTGGCAAGGAGAAACTGTGTCAGCACAGAAAACATCTCCCATCGTGTTCTAGAGGCTGCACGGAGGTCTGCCGAGTGTTTTGCAAGAAGAGAAAGAAAGTTGTCCAAAACAGCTTCCAATCGAATGTTCATGTGAATAGAAAAGGCAGGAGAGTGGTCAGGTACTGTTTTCTCTCAGTTGGCAAGCTGCGCACACAATCGCAGTGTTGTACAGCTTGTTTCATCACCTTTGCCAAGCTGCCGCTCTCTCCGGCTCCCGGAGACGAAGAAGCTGCTTCTTCGCGCAAAGACGATTCTGCCGTTCACAGTGCTCTGCGGTGTGCGCCTTCTGCCGAAAGACGCCCGGGAGCGGTGCTTAGCTCTGCAGAGCACCGTACCTTCGTCTTTAGCCTCTCTTCTCGTCTACATCTTAGCAAAAAGCTTTTCCACTCTGTCTGGCAAGGAGAAACTGTGCCAGCACAAAAAACATCTCCCATCGTGTTCTAGAGGCTGCACGGAGGTCTGCCGAGTGTTTTTCAAGAAGAGAAAGAAAGTTGTCCAAAACAGCTTGCAATCGAATATTCATGTGAATAGAAAAGGCAGGAGAGTGGTCAGGTACTGTTTTCTCTCAGTTGACAAGCTGCGCACACAATCGCAGTGTTGTACAGCTTGTTTCATCACCTTTGCGAAGGTGCCGCTCTCTCCGGCTCCCGGAGACGAAGAAGCTGCTTCTTCGCGCAAAGACGATTCTGCCGCTCACAGTGCTCTGCGGTGTGCGCCTTCTGCCGAAAGAGGTCCGGGAGCGGTGCTTAGCTCTGCAGAGCACCGTACCTTCGTCTTTAGCCTCTCTTCTCGTCTACATCTTAGCAAAAAGCTTTTCCACTCTGTCTGGCAAGGAGAAACTGTGCCAGCACAAAAAACATCTCCCATCGTGTTCTAGGGGCTGCACGGAGGTCTGCCGAGTGTTTTGCAAGAAGAGAAAGAAAGTTGTCCAAAACAGCTTGCAATCGAATGTTCATGTGAATAGAAAAGGCAGGAGAGTGGTCAGGAACTGTTTTCTCTCACTTGGCAAGCTGCGCACACAATCGCAGTGTTGTACAGCTTGTTTCATCACCTTTGCCAAGCTGCCGCTCTCTCCGGCTCCCGGAGACGAAGAAGCTGCTTCTTCGCGCAAAGACGATTCTGCCGCTCACAGTGCTCTGCGGTGTGCGCCTTCTGCCGAAAGAGGTCCGGGAGCGGTGCTTAGCTCTGCAGAGCACCGTACCTTCGTCTTTAGCCTCTCTTCTCGTCTACATCTTAGCAAAAAGCTTTTCCACTCTGTCTGGCAAGGAGAAACTGTGCCAGCACAAAAAACATCTCCCATCGTGTTCTAGAGGCTGCACGGAGGTCTGCCGAGTGTTTTGCAAGAAGAGAAAGAAAGTTGTCCAAAACAGCTTGCAATCGAATGTTCATGTGAATAGAAAAGGCAGGAGAGTGGTCAGGTAGTGTTTTCTCTCAGTTAGCAAGCTGCGCACACAATCGCAGTGTTGTACAGCTTGTTTCATCACCTTTGCCAAGTTGCCGCTCTCTCCGGCTCCCGGAGACGAAGAAGCTGCTTCTTCGCGCAAAGACGATTCTGCCGCTCGCAGTGCTCTGCGGTGTGCGCCTTCTGCCGAAAGAGGTCCGGGAGCGGTGCTTAGCTCTGCAGAGCACCGTACCTTCGTCTTTAGCCTCTCTTCTCGTCTACATCTTAGCAAAAAGCTTTTCCACTCTGTCTGGCAAGGAGAAACTTTGCCAGCACAAAAAACATCTCCCATCGTGTTCTAGAGGCTGCACGGAGGTCTGCCGATAGTTTTGCAAGAAGAGAAAGAAAGTTGTCCAAAACAGCTTGCAATCGAATGTTCATGTGAATAGAAAAGGCAGGAGAGTGGTCAGGTACTGTTTTCTCTCAGTTGGCAAGCTGCGCACACAATCGCAGTGCTGTACAGCTTGTTTCATCACCTTTGCCAAGCTGCCGCTCTCTCCGGCTCCCGGAGACGAAGAAGCTGCTTCTTCGCGCAAAGACGATTCTGCCGCTCACAGTGCTCTGCGGTGTGCGGCTTCTGCCGAAAGAGGCCCGGGAGCGGTGCTTAGCTCTGCAGAGCACCGTACCTTCGTCTTTAGCCTCTCTTCTCGTCTACATCTTAGCAAAAAGCTTTTCCACTCTGTCTGGCAAGGAGAAACTTTGCCAGCACAGAAAACATCTCCCATCGTGTTCTAGAGGCTGCACGGAGGTCTGCCGAGTGTTTTGCAAGAAGAGAAAGAAAGTTGTCCAAAACAGCTTGCAATCGAATGTTCATGTGAATAGAAAAGGCAGGAGAGTGGTCAGGTACTGTTTTCTCTCAGTTGGCAAGCTGCGCACACAATCGCAGTGTTGTACAGCTTGTTTCATCACCTTTGCCAAGCTGCCGCTCTCTCCGGCTCCCGGAGACGAAGAAGCTGCTTCTTCGCGCAAAGACGATTCTGCCGCTCACAGTGCTCTCCGGTGTGCGCCTTCTGCCGAAAGAGGTCCGGGAGCGGTGCTTAGCTCTGCAGAGCACCGTACCTTCGTCTTTAGCCTCTCTTCTCGTCTACATCTTAGCAAAAAGCTTTTCCACTCTGTCTGGCAAGGAGAAACTGTGCCAGCACAAAAAACATCTCCCATCGTGTTCTAGAGGCTGCACGGAGGTCTGCCGAGTGTTTTGCAAGAAGAGAAAGAAAGTTGTCCAAAACAGCTTGCAATCGAATGTTCATGTGAATAGAAAATGCAGGAGAGTGGTCAGGTACTGTTTTCTCTCACTTGGAAAGCTGCGCACACAATCGCAGTGCTGTACAGCTTGTTTCATCACCTTTGCGAAGTTGCCGCTCTCTCCGGCTCCCGGAGACGAAGAAGCTGCTTCTTCGCGCAAAGACGATTCTGCCGTTCACAGTGCTCTGCGGTGTGCGCCTTCTGCCGAAAGAGGCCCGGGAGCGGTGCTTAGATCTGCAGAGCACCGGACCTTAGTCTTTAGCCTTTCTTCTCGTCTACATCTTAGCAAAAAGCTTTTCCACTCTGTCTGGCAAGGAGAAACTTTGCCAGCACAGAAAACATCTCCCATCGTGTTCTAGAGGCTGCACGGAGGTCTGCCGAGTGTTTTGCAAGAAGAGAAAGAAAGTTGTCCAAAACAGCTTGCAATCGATAGTTCATGTGAATAGAAAAGGCACGAGAGTGGTCAGGTACTGTTTTCTCTCAGTTGACAAGCTGCGCACACAATCGCAGTGTTGTACAGCTTATTTCATTACCTTTGCGAAGCTGCCGCTCTCTCCAGCTCCCGGAGACGAAGAAGCTGCTTCTTCGCGCAAAGACGATTCTGCCGCTCACAGTGCTCTGCGGTGTGCGCCTTCTGCCGAAAGAGGTCAGGGAGCGGTGCTTAGCTCTGCAGAGCACCGTACCTTCGTCTTTACCCTCTCTTCTCGTCTACATCTTAGCAAAAAGCTTTTCCACTCTGTCTGGCAAGGAGAAACTGTGCCAGCACAGAAAACATCTCCCATCGTGTTCTAGAGGCTGCACGGAGGTCTGCCGAGTGTTTTGCAAGAAGAGAAAGAAAGTTGTCCAAAACAGCTTGCAATCGAATGTTCATGTGAATAGAAAAGGCAGGAGAGTGGTCAGGTACTGTTTTCTCTCAGTTGGCAAGCTGCGCACACAATCGCAGTGTTGTACAGCTTGTTTCATCACCTTTGCCAAGCTGCCGCTCTCTCCGGCTCCCGGAGACGAAGAAGCTGCTTCTTCGCGCAAAGACGATTCTGCCGCTCACAGTGCTCTGCGGTGTGCGCCTTCTGCCGAAAGAGGTCAGGGAGCGGTGCTTAGCTCTGCAGAGCACCGTACCTTCGTCTTTAGCCTCTCTTCTCGTCTACATCTTAGCAAAAAGCTTTTCCACTCTGTCTGGCAAGGAGAAACTGTGCCAGCACAAAAAACATCTCCCATCGTGTTCTAGAGGCTGCACGGAGGTCTGCCGAGTGTTTTGCAAGAAGAGAAAGAAAGTTGTCCAAAACAGCTTGCAATCGAATGTTCATGTGAATAGAAAAGGCAGGAGAGTGGTCAGGTACTGTTTTCTCTCACTTGGCAAGCTGCGCACACAATCGCAGTGCTGTACAGCTTGTTTCATCACCTTTGCCAAGCTGCCGCTCTCTCCGGCTCCCGGAGACGAAGAAGCTGCTTCTTCGCGCAAAGACGATTCTGCCGCTCACAGTGCTCTGCGGTGTGCGCCTTCTGCCGAAAGAGGTCCGGGAGCGGTGCTTAGCCCTGCAGAGCACCGTACCTTCGTCTTTAGCCTCTCTTCTCGTCTACATCTTAGCAAAAAGCTTTTCCACTCTGTCTGGCTTGGAGAAACTGTGCCAGCACAGAAAACATCCCCCATTGTGTTCTAGAGGCTGCACGGAGGTCTGCCGAGTGTTTTGCAAGAAGAGAAAGAAAGTTGTCCAAAACAGCTTGCAATCGAATGTTCATGTGAATAGAAAAGGGAGGAGAGTGGTCAGGTACTGTTTTCTCTCAGTTGGCAAGCTGCGCACACAATCGCAGTGTTGTACAGCTTGTTTCATCACCTTTGCCAAGTTGCCGCTCTCTCCGGCTCCCGGAGACGAAGAAGCTGCTTCTTCGCGCAAAGACGATTCTGCCGCTCGCAGTGCTCTGCGGTGTGCGCCTTCTGCCGAAAGACGCCCGGGAGCGGTGCTTAGCTCTGCAGAGCACCGTACCTTCGTCTTTAGCCTCTCTTCTCGTCTACATCTTAGCAAAAAGCTTTTCCACTCTGTCTGGCAAGGAGAAACTGTGCCAGCACAGAAAACATCTCCCATCGTGTTCTAGAGGCTGCACGGAGGTCTGCCGAGAGTTTTGCAAGAAGAGAAAGAAAGTTGTCCAAAACAGCTTCCAATCGAATGCACATGTGAATAGAAAAGGCAGGAGAGTGGTCAGGTACTGTTTTCTCTCAGTTGGCAAGCTGCGCACACAATCGCAGTGTTGTACAGCTTGTTTCATCACCTTTGCGAAGTTGCGGCTCTCTCCGGCTCCCGGAGACGAAGAAGCTGCTTCTTCGCGCAAAGACGATTCTGCCGCTCTCAGTGCTCTGCGGTGTGCGCCTTCTGCCGAAAGAGGTCCGGGAGCGGTGCTTAGCTCTGCAGAGCACCGTACCTTCGTCTTTAGCCTCTCTTCTCGTCTACATCTTAGCAAAAAGCTTTTCCACTCTGTCTGGCAAGGAGAAACTGTGCCAGCACAGAAAACATCTCCCATCGTGTTCTAGAGGCTGCACGGAGGTCTGCAGAGTGTTTTGCAAGAAGAGAAAGAAAGTTGTCCAAAACAGCTTGCAATCGAATGTTCATGTGAATAGAAAAGGCAGGAGAGTGGTCAGGTACTGTTTTCTCTCACTTGGCAAGCTGCGCACACAATCGCAGTGTTGTACATCTTGTTTCATCACCTTTGCCAAGCTGCCGCTCTCTCCGGCTCCCGGAGCCGAAGAAGCTGCTTCTTCGCGCAAAGACGATTCTGCCGCTCACAGTGCTCTGCGGTGTGCGCCTTCTGCCGAAAGACGCCCGGGAGCGGTGCTTAGCTCTGCAGAGCACCGTACCTTCGTCTTTAGCCTCTCTTCTCGTCTACATCTTAGCAAAAAGCTTTTCCACTCTGTCTGGCAAGGAGAAACTGTGCCAGCACAAAAAACATCTGCCATCGTGTTCTAGAGGCTGCACGGAGGTCTGCAGAGTGTTTTGCAAGAAGAGAAAGAAAGTTGTCCAAAACAGCTTGCAATCGAATGTTCATGTGAATAGAAAAGGCAGGAGAGTGGTCAGGTACTGTTTTCTCTCAGTTGGCAAGCTGCGCACACAATCGCAGTGTTGTACAGCTTGTTTCATCACCTTTGCCAAGCTGCCGCTCTCTCCGGCTCCCGGAGACGAAGAAGCTGCTTCTTCGCGCAAAGACGATTCTGCCGCTCACAGTGCTCTGCGGTGTGCGCCTTCTGCCGAAAGAGGTCCGGGAGCGGTGCTTAGCTCTGCAGAGCACCGTACCTTCGTCTTTAGCCTCTCTTCTCGTCTACATCTTAGCAAAAAGCTTTTCCACTCTGTCTGGCAAGGAGAAACTGTGCCAGCACAGAAAACATCTCCCATCGTGTTCTAGAGGCTGCACGGAGGTCTGCCGAGTGTTTTGCAAGAAGAGAAAGAAAGTTGTCCAAAACAGCTTGCAATCGAATGTTCATGTGAATAGAAAAGGCAGCAGAGTGGTCAGGTACTGTTTTCTCTCACTTGGCAAGCTGCGCACACAATCGCAGTGCTGTACAGCTTGTTTCATCACCTTTGCCAAGCTGCCGCTCTCTCCGGCTCCCGGAGACGAAGAAGCTGCTTCTTCGCGCAAAGACGATTCTGCCGCTCACAGTGCTCTGCGGTGTGCGCCTTCTGCCGAAAGAGGTCAGGGAGCGGTGCTTAGCTCTGCAGAGCACCGTACCTTCGTCTTTAGCCTCTCTTCTCGTCTACATCTTAGCAAAAAGCTTTTCCACTCTGTCTGGCAAGGAGAAACTGTGCCAGCACAAAAAACATCTCCCATCTTGTTCAAGAGGCTGCACGGAGGTCTGCCGAGTGTTTTGCAAGAAGAGAAAGAAAGTTGTCCAAAACAGCTTGCAATCGAATGTTCATGTGAATAGAAATGGCAGGAGAGTGGTCAGGTACTGTTTTCTCTCACTTGGCAAGCTGCGCACACAATCGCAGTTCTGTACAGCTTGTTTCATCACCTTTGCGAAGCTGCCGCTCTCTCCGGCTCCCGGAGACGAAGAAGCTGCTTCTTCGCGCAAAGACGATTCTGCCGCTCACAGTGCTCTGCGGTGTGCGCCTTCTGCCGAAATAGGTCCGGGAGCGGTGCTTAGCCCTGCAGAGCACCGTACCTTCGTCTTTAGCCTCTCTTCTCGTCTACATCTTAGCAAAAAGCTTTTCCACTCTGTCTGGCAAGGAGAAACTGTGCCAGCACAGAAAACATCCCCCATTGTGTTCTAGAGGCTGCACGGAGGTCTGCCGAGTGTTTTGCAAGAAGAGAAAGAAAGTTGTCCAAAACAGCTTGCAACCGAAAGTTCATGTGAATAGAAAAGGGAGGAGAGTGGTCAGGTACTGTTTTCTCTCAGTTGGCAAGCTGCGCACACAATCGCAGTGTTGTACAGCTTGTTTCATCACCTTTGCCAAGTTGCCGCTCTCTCCGGCTCCCGGAGACGAAGAAGCTGCTTCTTCGCGCAAAGACGATTCTGCCGCTCGCAGTGCTCTGCGGTGTGCGCCTTCTGCCGAAAGACGCCCGGGAGCGGTGCTTAGCTCTGCAGAGCACCGTACCTTCGTCTTTAGCCTCTCTTCTCGTCTACATCTTAGCAAAAAGCTTTTCCACTCTGTCTGGCAAGGAGAAACTGTGCCAGCACAAAAAACATCTCCCATCGTGTTCTAGAGGCTGCACGGAGGTCTGCCGAGTGTTTTTCAAGAAGAGAAAGAAAGTTGTCCAAAACAGCTTGCAATCGAATGTTCATGTGAATAGAAAAGGCAGGAGAGTGGTCAGGTACTGTTTTCTCTCACTTGGCAAGCTGCGCACACAATCGCAGTGCTGTACAGCTTGTTTCATCACCTTTGCCAAGCTGCCGCTCTCTCCGGCTCCCGGAGACGAAGAAGCTGCTTCTTCGCGCAAAGACGATTCTGCCGCTCACAGTGCTCTGCGGTGTGCGCCTTCTGCCGAAAGAGGTCCGGGAGCGGTGCTTAGCCCTGCAGAGCACCGTACCTTCGTCTTTAGCCTCTCTTCTCGTCTACATCTTAGCAAAAAGCTTTTCCACTCTGTCTGGCTTGGAGAAACTGTGCCAGCACAGAAAACATCCCCCATTGTGTTCTAGAGGCTGCACGGAGGTCTGCCGAGTGTTTTGCAAGAAGAGAAAGAAAGTTGTCCAAAACAGCTTGCAATCGAATGTTCATGTGAATAGAAAAGGGAGGAGAGTGGTCAGGTACTGTTTTCTCTCAGTTGGCAAGCTGCGCACACAATCGCAGTGTTGTACAGCTTGTTTCATCACCTTTGCCAAGTTGCCGCTCTCTCCGGCTCCCGGAGACGAAGAAGCTGCTTCTTCGCGCAAAGACGATTCTGCCGCTCGCAGTGCTCTGCGGTGTGCGCCTTCTGCCGAAAGACGCCCGGGAGCGGTGCTTAGCTCTGCAGAGCACCGTACCTTCGTCTTTAGCCTCTCTTCTCGTCTACATCTTAGCAAAAAGCTTTTCCACTCTGTCTGGCAAGGAGAAACTGTGCCAGCACAGAAAACATCTCCCATCGTGTTCTAGAGGCTGCACGGAGGTCTGCCGAGAGTTTTGCAAGAAGAGAAAGAAAGTTGTCCAAAACAGCTTCCAATCGAATGCACATGTGAATAGAAAAGGCAGGAGAGTGGTCAGGTACTGTTTTCTCTCAGTTGGCAAGCTGCGCACACAATCGCAGTGTTGTACAGCTTGTTTCATCACCTTTGCGAAGTTGCGGCTCTCTCCGGCTCCCGGAGACGAAGAAGCTGCTTCTTCGCGCAAAGACGATTCTGCCGCTCTCAGTGCTCTGCGGTGTGCGCCTTCTGCCGAAAGAGGTCCGGGAGCGGTGCTTAGCTCTGCAGAGCACCGTACCTTCGTCTTTAGCCTCTCTTCTCGTCTACATCTTAGCAAAAAGCTTTTCCACTCTGTCTGGCAAGGAGAAACTGTGCCAGCACAGAAAACATCTCCCATCGTGTTCTAGAGGCTGCACGGTGGTCTGCAGAGTGTTTTGCAAGAAGAGAAAGAAAGTTGTCCAAAACAGCTTGCAATCGAATGTTCATGTGAATAGAAAAGGCAGGAGAGTGGTCAGGTACTGTTTTCTCTCACTTGGCAAGCTGCGCACACAATCGCAGTGTTGTACATCTTGTTTCATCACCTTTGCCAAGCTGCCGCTCTCTCCGGCTCCCGGAGCCGAAGAAGCTGCTTCTTCGCGCAAAGACGATTCTGCCGCTCACAGTGCTCTGCGGTGTGCGCCTTCTGCCGAAAGACGCCCGGGAGCGGTGCTTAGCTCTGCAGAGCACCGTACCTTCGTCTTTAGCCTCTCTTCTCGTCTACATCTTAGCAAAAAGCTTTTCCACTCTGTCTGGCAAGGAGAAACTGTGCCAGCACAAAAAACATCTGCCATCGTGTTCTAGAGGCTGCACGGAGGTCTGCAGAGTGTTTTGCAAGAAGAGAAAGAAAGTTGTCCAAAACAGCTTGCAATCGAATGTTCATGTGAATAGAAAAGGCAGGAGAGTGGTCAGGTACTGTTTTCTCTCAGTTGGCAAGCTGCGCACACAATCGCAGTGTTGTACAGCTTGTTTCATCACCTTTGCCAAGCTGCCGCTCTCTCCGGCTCCCGGAGACGAAGAAGCTGCTTCTTCGCGCAAAGACGATTCTGCCGCTCACAGTGCTCTGCGGTGTGCGCCTTCTGCCGAAAGAGGTCCGGGAGCGGTGCTTAGCTCTGCAGAGCACCGTACCTTCGTCTTTAGCCTCTCTTCTCGTCTACATCTTAGCAAAAAGCTTTTCCACTCTGTCTGGCAAGGAGAAACTGTGCCAGCACAGAAAACATCTCCCATCGTGTTCTAGAGGCTGCACGGAGGTCTGCCGAGTGTTTTGCAAGAAGAGAAAGAAAGTTGTCCAAAACAGCTTGCAATCGAATGTTCATGTGAATAGAAAAGGCAGGAGAGTGGTCAGGTACTGTTTTCTCTCAGTTGGCAAGCTGCGCACACAATCGCAGTGTTGTACAGCTTGTTTCATCACCTTTGCGAAGCTGCCGCTCTCTCCGGCTCCCGGAGACGAAGAAGCTGCTTCTTCGCGCAAAGACGATTCTGCCGTTCACAGTGCTCTGCGGTGTGCGCCTTCTGCCGAAAGACGCCCGGGAGCGGTGCTTAGCTCTGCAGAGCACCGTACCTTCGTCTTTAGCCTCTCTTCTCGTCTACATCTTAGCAAAAAGCTTTTCCACTCTGTCTGGCAAGGAGAAACTGTGCCAGCACAAAAAACATCTCCCATCGTGTTCTAGAGGCTGCACGGAGGTCTGCCGAGTGTTTTTCAAGAAGAGAAAGAAAGTTGTCCAAAACAGCTTGCAATCGAATGTTCATGTGAATAGAAAAGGCAGGAGAGTGGTCAGGTACTGTTTTCTCTCAGTTGACAAGCTGCGCACACAATCGCAGTGTTGTACAGCTTGTTTCATCACCTTTGCGAAGGTGCCGCTCTCTCCGGCTCCCGGAGACGAAGAAGCTGCTTCTTCGCGCAAAGACGATTCTGCCGCTCACAGTGCTCTGCGGTGTGCGCCTTCTGCCGAAAGAGGTCCGGGAGCGGTGCTTAGCTCTGCAGAGCACCGTACCTTCGTCTTTAGCCTCTCTTCTCGTCTACATCTTAGCAAAAAGCTTTTCCACTCTGTCTGGCAAGGAGAAACTGTGCCAGCACAAAAAACATCTCCCATCGTGTTCTAGAGGCTGCACGGAGGTCTGCCGAGTGTTTTGCAAGAAGAGAAAGAAAGTTGTCCAAAACAGCTTGCAATCGAATGTTCATGTGAATAGAAAAGGCAGGAGAGTGGTCAGGTACTGTTTTCTCTCACTTGGCAAGCTGCGCACACAATCGCAGTGTTGTACAGCTTGTTTCATCACCTTTGCCAAGCTGCCGCTCTCTCCGGCTCCCGGAGACGAAGAAGCTGCTTCTTCGCGCAAAGACGATTCTGCCGCTCACAGTGCTCTGCGGTGTGCGCCTTCTGCCGAAAGACGCCCGGGAGCGGTGCTTAGCTCTGCAGAGCACCGTACCTTCGTCTTTAGCCTCTCTTCTCGTCTACATCTTAGCAAAAAGCTTTTCCACTCTGTCTGGCAAGGAGAAACTTTGCCAGCACAAAAACATCTCCCATCGTGTTCTAGAGGCTGCACGGAGGTCTGCCGAGTGTTTTGCAAGAAGAGAAAGAAAGTTGTCCAAAACAGCTTGCAATCGAATGTTCATGTGAATAGAAAAGGCAGCAGAGTGGTCAGGTACTGTTTTCTCTCACTTGGCAAGCTGCGCACACAATCGCAGTGCTGTACAGCTTGTTTCATCACCTTTGCCAAGCTGCCGCTCTCTCCGGCTCCCGGAGACGAAGAAGCTGCTTCTTCGCGCAAAGACGATTCTGCCGCTCACAGTGCTCTGCGGTGTGCGCCTTCTGCCGAAAGAGGTCAGGGAGCGGTGCTTAGCTCTGCAGAGCACCGTACCTTCGTCTTTAGCCTCTCTTCTCGTCTACATCTTAGCAAAAAGCTTTTCCACTCTGTCTGGCAAGGAGAAACTGTGCCAGCACAAAAAACATCTCCCATCTTGTTCAAGAGGCTGCACGGAGGTCTGCCGAGTGTTTTGCAAGAAGAGAAAGAAAGTTGTCCAAAACAGCTTGCAATCGAATGTTCATGTGAATAGAAATGGCAGGAGAGTGGTCAGGTACTGTTTTCTCTCACTTGGCAAGCTGCGCACACAATCGCAGTTCTGTACAGCTTGTTTCATCACCTTTGCGAAGCTGCCGCTCTCTCCGGCTCCCGGAGACGAAGAAGCTGCTTCTTCGCGCAAAGACGATTCTGCCGCTCACAGTGCTCTGCGGTGTGCGCCTTCTGCCGAAATAGGTCCGGGAGCGGTGCTTAGCCCTGCAGAGCACCGTACCTTCGTCTTTAGCCTCTCTTCTCGTCTACATCTTAGCAAAAAGCTTTTCCACTCTGTCTGGCAAGGAGAAACTGTGCCAGCACAGAAAACATCCCCCATTGTGTTCTAGAGGCTGCACGGAGGTCTGCCGAGTGTTTTGCAAGAAGAGAAAGAAAGTTGTCCAAAACAGCTTGCAACCGAAAGTTCATGTGAATAGAAAAGGGAGGAGAGTGGTCAGGTACTGTTTTCTCTCAGTTGGCAAGCTGCGCACACAATCGCAGTGTTGTACAGCTTGTTTCATCACCTTTGCCAAGTTGCCGCTCTCTCCGGCTCCCGGAGACGAAGAAGCTGCTTCTTCGCGCAAAGACGATTCTGCCGCTCGCAGTGCTCTGCGGTGTGCGCCTTCTGCCGAAAGACGCCCGGGAGCGGTGCTTAGCTCTGCAGAGCACCGTACCTTCGTCTTTAGCCTCTCTTCTCGTCTACATCTTAGCAAAAAGCTTTTCCACTCTGTCTGGCAAGGAGAAACTGTGCCAGCACAAAAAACATCTCCCATCGTGTTCTAGAGGCTGCACGGAGGTCTGCCGAGTGTTTTTCAAGAAGAGAAAGAAAGTTGTCCAAAACAGCTTGCAATCGAATGTTCATGTGAATAGAAAAGGCAGGAGAGTGGTCAGGTAGTGTTTTCTCTCAGTTGACAAGCTGCGCACACAATCGCAGTGTTGTACAGCTTGTTTCATCACCTTTGCCAAGCTGCCGCTCTCTCCGGCTCCCGGAGACGAAGAAGCTGCTTCTTCGCGCAAAGACGATTCTGCCGCTCACAGTGCTCTGCGGTGTGCGCCTTCTGCCGAAAGAGGTCCGGGAGCGGTGCTTAGCTCTGCAGAGCACCGTACCTTCGTCTTTAGCCTCTCTTCTCGTCTACATCTTAGCAAAAAGCTTTTCCACTCTGTCTGGCAAGGAGAAACTGTGCCAGCACAAAAAACATCTCCCATCGTGTTCTAGAGGCTGCACGGAGGTCTGCCGAGTGTTTTGCAAGAAGAGAAAGAAAGTTGTCCAAAACAGCTTGCAATCGAATGTTCATGTGAATAGAAAAGGCAGGAGAGTGGTCAGGTACTGTTTTCTCTCACTTGGCAAGCTGCGCACACAATCGCAGTGTTGTACAGCTTGTTTCATCACCTTTGCCAAGCTGCCGCTCTCTCCGGCTCCCGGAGACGAAGAAGCTGCTTCTTCGCGCAAAGACGATTCTGCCGCTCACAGTGCTCTGCGGTGTGCGCCTTCTGCCGAAAGACGCCCGGGAGCGGTGCTTAGCTCTGCAGAGCACCGTACCTTCGTCTTTAGCCTCTCTTCTCGTCTACATCTTAGCAAAAAGCTTTTCCACTCTGTCTGGCAAGGAGAAACTTTGCCAGCACAAAAACATCTCCCATCGTGTTCTAGAGGCTGCACGGAGGTCTGCCGAGTGTTTTGCAAGAAGAGAAAGAAAGTTGTCCAAAACAGCTTGCAATCGAATGTTCATGTGAATAGAAAAGGCAGCAGAGTGGTCAGGTACTGTTTTCTCTCACTTGGCAAGCTGCGCACACAATCGCAGTGCTGTACAGCTTGTTTCATCACCTTTGCCAAGCTGCCGCTCTCTCCGGCTCCCGGAGACGAAGAAGCTGCTTCTTCGCGCAAAGACGATTCTGCCGCTCACAGTGCTCTGCGGTGTGCGCCTTCTGCCGAAAGAGGTCAGGGAGCGGTGCTTAGCTCTGCAGAGCACCGTACCTTCGTCTTTAGCCTCTCTTCTCGTCTACATCTTAGCAAAAAGCTTTTCCACTCTGTCTGGCAAGGAGAAACTGTGCCAGCACAAAAAACATCTCCCATCTTGTTCTAGAGGCTGCACGGAGGTCTGCCGAGTGTTTTGCAAGAAGAGAAAGAAAGTTGTCCAAAACAGCTTGCAATCGAATGTTCATGTGAATAGAAATGGCAGGAGAGTGGTCAGGTACTGTTTTCTCTCACTTGGCAAGCTGCGCACACAATCGCAGTTCTGTACAGCTTGTTTCATCACCTTTGCGAAGCTGCCGCTCTCTCCGGCTCCCGGAGACGAAGAAGCTGCTTCTTCGCGCAAAGACGATTCTGCCGCTCACAGTGCTCTGCGGTGTGCGCCTTCTGCCGAAAGAGGTCCGGGAGCGGTGCTTAGCCCTGCAGAGCACCGTACCTTCGTCTTTAGCCTCTCTTCTCGTCTACATCTTAGCAAAAAGCTTTTCCACTCTGTCTGGCAAGGAGAAACTGTGCCAGCACAGAAAACATCCCCCATTGTGTTCTAGAGGCTGCACGGAGGTCTGCCGAGTGTTTTGCAAGAAGAGAAAGAAAGTTGTCCAAAACAGCTTGCAACCGAAAGTTCATGTGAATAGAAAAGGGAGGAGAGTGGTCAGGTACTGTTTTCTCTCAGTTGGCAAGCTGCGCACACAATCGCAGTGTTGTACAGCTTGTTTCATCACCTTTGCCAAGTTGCCGCTCTCTCCGGCTCCCGGAGACGAAGAAGCTGCTTCTTCGCGCAAAGACGATTCTGCCGCTCGCAGTGCTCTGCGGTGTGCGCCTTCTGCCGAAAGACGCCCGGGAGCGGTGCTTAGCTCTGCAGAGCACCGTACCTTCGTCTTTAGCCTCTCTTCTCGTCTACATCTTAGCAAAAAGCTTTTCCACTCTGTCTGGCAAGGAGAAACTGTGCCAGCACAAAAAACATCTCCCATCGTGTTCTAGAGGCTGCACGGAGGTCTGCCGAGAGTTTTGCAAGAAGAGAAAGAAAGTTGTCCAAAACAGCTTCCAATCGAATGCACATGTGAATAGAAAAGGCAGGAGAGTGGTCAGGTACTGTTTTCTCTCAGTTGGCAAGCTGCGCACACAATCGCAGTGTTGTACAGCTTGTTTCATCACCTTTGCCAAGTTGCCGCTCTCTCCGGCTCCCGGAGACGAAGAAGCTGCTTCTTCGCGCAAAGACGATTCTGCCGCTCACAGTGCTCTGCGGTGTGCGCCTTCTGCCGAAAGAGGTCCGGGAGCGGTGCTTAGCTCTGCAGAGCACCGTACCTTCGTCTTTAGCCTCTCTTCTCGTCTACATCTTAGCAAAAAGCTTTTCCACTCTGTCTGGCAAGGAGAAACTGTGCCAGCACAGAAAACATCTCCCATCGTGTTCTAGAGGCTGCACGGAGGTCTGCAGAGTGTTTTGCAAGAAGAGAAAGAAAGTTGTCCAAAACAGCTTCCAATCGAATGTTCATGTGAATAGAAAAGGCAGGAGAGTGGTCAGGTACTGTTTTCTCTCAGTTGGCAAGCTGCGCACACAATCGCAGTGTTGTACAGCTTGTTTCATCACCTTTGCGAAGCTGCCGCTCTCTCCGGCTCCCGGAGACGAAGAAGCTGCTTCTTCGCGCAAAGACGATTCTGCCGCTCACAGTGCTCTGCGGTGTGCGCCTTCTGCCGAAAGACGCCCGGGAGCGGTGCTTAGCTCTGCAGAGCACCGTACCTTCGTCTTTAGCCTCTCTTCTCGTCTACATCTTAGCAAAAAGCTTTTCCACTCTGTCTGGCAAGGAGAAACTGTGCCAGCACAAAAAACATCTCCCATCGTGTTCTAGAGGCTGCACGGAGGTCTGCCGAGTGTTTTGCAAGAAGAGAAAGAAAGTTGTCCAAAACAGCTTGCAATCGAATGTTCATGTGAATAGAAAAGGCAGGAGAGTGGTCAGGTACTGTTTTCTCTCACTTGGCAAGCTGCGCACACAATCGCAGTGTTGTACAGCTTGTTTCATCACCTTTGCCAAGTTGCCGCTCTCTCCGGCTCCCGGAGACGAAGAAGCTGCTTCTTCGCGCAAAGACGATTCTGCCGCTCGCAGTTCTCTGCGGTGTGCGCCTTCTGCCGAAAGACGCCCGGGAGCGGTGCTTAGCTCTGCAGAGCACCGTACCTTCGTCTTTAGCCTCTCTTCTCGTCTACATCTTAGCAAAAAGCTTTTCCACTCTGTCTGGCAAGGAGAAACTTTGCCAGCACAAAAAACATCTCCCATCGTGTTCTAGAGGCTGCACGGAGGTCTGCCGAGTGTTTTGCAAGAAGAGAAAGAAAGTTGTCCAAAACAGCTTTCAATCGAATGTTCATGTGAATAGAAAAGGCAGGAGAGTGGTCAGGTACTGTTTTCTCTCACTTGTCAAGCTGCGCACACAATCGCAGTGTTGTACAGCTTGTTTCATCACCTTTGCCAAGCTGCCGCTCTCTCCGGCTCCCGGAGACGAAGAAGCTGCTTCTTCGCGCAAAGACGATTCTGCCGCTCACAGTGCTCTGCGGTGTGCGCCTTCTGCCGAAAGAGGTCCGGGAGCGGTGCTTAGCCCTGCAGAGCACCGTACCTTCGTCTTTAGCCTCTCTTCTCGTCTACATCTTAGCAAAAAGCTTTTCCACTCTGTCTGGCAAGGAGAAACTGTGCCAGCACAGAAAACATCCCCCATTGTGTTCTAGAGGCTGCACGGAGGTCTCCCGAGTGTTTTGCAAGAAGAGAAAGAAAGTTGTCCAAAACAGCTTGCAACCGAAAGTTCATGTGAATAGAAAAGGGAGGAGAGTGGTCAGGTACTGTTTTCTCTCAGTTGGCAAGCTGCGCACACAATCGCAGTGTTGTACAGCTTGTTTCATCACCTTTGCCAAGCTGCCGCTCTCTCCGGCTCCCGGAGACGAAGAAGCTGCTTCTTCGCGCAAAGACGATTCTGCCGCTCGCAGTGCTCTGCGGTGTGCGCCTTCTGCCGAAAGACGCCCGGGAGCGGTGCTTGGCTCTGCAGAGCACCGTACCTTCGTCTTTAGCCTCTCTTCTCGTCTACATCTTAGCAAAAAGCTTTTCCACTCTGTCTGGCAAGGAGAAACTTTGCCAGCACAAAAAACATCTCCCATCGTGTTCTAGAGGCTGCACGGAGGTCTGCCGAGAGTTTTGCAAGAAGAGAAAGAAAGTTGTCCAAAACAGCTTCCAATCGAATGCACATGTGAATAGAAAAGGCAGGAGAGTGGTCAGGTACTGTTTTCTCTCAGTTGGCAAGCTGCGCACACAATCGCAGTGTTGTACAGCTTGTTTCATCACCTTTGCGAAGTTGCGGCCCTCTCCGGCTCCCGGAGCCGAAGAAGCTGCTTCTTCGCGCAAAGACGATTCTGCCGCTCACAGTGCTCTGCGGTGTGCGCCTTCTGCCGAAAGAGGTCCGGGAGCGGTGCTTAGCCCTGCAGAGCACCGTACCTTCGTCTTTAGCCTCTCTTCTCGTCTACATCTTAGCAAAAAGCTTTTCCACTCTGTCTGGCAAGGAGAAACTGTGCCAGCACAGAAAACATCCCCCATTGTTTTCTAGAGGCTACACGGAGGTCTGCCGAGGGTTTTGCAAGAAGAGAAAGAAAGTTGTCCAAAACAGCTTGCAATCGAAAGTTCATGTGAATAGAAAAGGGAGGAGAGTGGTCAGGTACTGTTTTCTCTCAGTTGGCAAGCTGCGCACACAATCGCAGTGTTGTACAGCTTGTTTCATCACCTTTGCCAAGTTGCCGCTCTCTCCGGCTCCCGGAGACGAAGAAGCTGCTTCTTCGCGCAAAGACGATTCTGCCGCTCGCAGTGCTCTGCGGTGTGCGCCTTCTGCCGAAAGACGCCCGGGAGCGGTGCTTAGCTCTGCAGAGCACCGTACCTTCGTCTTTAGCCTCTCTTCTCGTCTACATCTTAGCAAAAAGCTTTTCCACTCTGTCTGGCAAGGAGAAACTTTGCCAGCACAAAAAACATCTCCCATCGTGTTCTAGAGGCTGCACGGAGGTCTGCCGAGAGTTTTGCAAGAAGAGAAAGAAAGTTGTCCAAAACAGCTTGCAATCGAATGTTCATGTGAATAGAAAAGGGAGGAGAGTGGTCAGGTACTGTTTTCTCTCAGTTGGCAAGCTGCGCACACAATCGCAGTGTTGTACAGCTTGTTTCATCACCTTTGCGAAGTTGCGGCTCTCTCCGGCTCCCGGAGACGAAGAAGCTGCTTCTTCGCGCAAAGACGATTCTGCCGCTCACAGTGCTCTGCGGTGTGCGCCTTCTGCCGAAAGACGCCCGGGAGCGGTGCTTAGCTCTGCAGAGCACCGTACCTTCGTCTTTAGCCTCTCTTCTCGTCTACATCTTAGCAAAAAGCTTTTCCACTCTGTCTGGCAAGGAGAAACTGTGCCAGCACAGAAAACATCTCCCATCGTGTTCTAGAGGCTGCACGGAGGTCTGCAGAGTGTTTTGCAAGAAGAGAAAGAAAGTTGTCCAAAATAGCTTGCAATCGAATGTTCATGTGAATAGAAAAGGCAGGAGAGTGGTCAGGTACTGTTTTCTCTCAGTTGGCAAGCTGCGCACACAATCGCAGTGTTGTACAGCTTGTTTCATCACCTTTGCCAAGCTGCCGCTCTCTCCGGCTCCCGGAGACGAAGAAGCTGCTTCTTCGCGCAAAGACGATTCTGCCGCTCACAGTGCTCTGCGGTGTGCGCCTTCTGCCGAAAGAGGTCCGGGAGCGGTGCTTAGCTCTGCAGAGCACCGTACCTTCGTCTTTAGCCTCTCTTCTCGTCTACATCTTAGCAAAAAGCTTTTCCACTCTGTCTGGCAAGGAGAAACTGTGCCAGCACAAAAAACATCTGCCATCGTGTTCTAGAGGCTGCACGGAGGTCTGCAGAGTGTTTTGCAAGAAGAGAAAGAAAGTTGTCCAAAACAGCTTGCAATCGAATGTTCATGTGAATAGAAAAGGCAGCAGAGTGGTCAGGTACTGTTTTCTCTCACTTGGCAAGCTGCGCACACAATCGCAGTGTTGTACAGCTTATTTCATCACCTTTGCCAAGCTGCCGCTCTCTCCGGCTCCCGGAGCCGAAGAAGCTGCTTCTTCGCGCAAAGACGATTCTGCCGCTCACAGTGCTCTGCGGTGTGCGCCTTCTGCCGAAAGAGGTCCGGGAGCGGTGCTTAGCTCTGCAGAGCACCGTACCTTCGTCTTTAGCCTCTCTTCTCGTCTACATCTTAGCAAAAAGCTTTTCCACTCTGTCTGGCAAGGAGAAACTGTGCCAGCACAGAAAACATCTCCCATCGTGTTCTAGAGGCTGCACGGAGGTCTGCCGAGTGTTTTGCAAGAAGAGAAAGAAAGTTGTCCAAAACAGCTTGCAATCGAATGTTCATGTGAATAGAAAAGGCAGGAGAGTGGTCAGGTACTGTTTTCTCTCAGTTGACAAGCTGCGCACACAATCGCAGTGTTGTACAGCTTGTTTCATCACCTTTGCGAAGGTGCCGCTCTCTCCGGCTCCCGGAGACGAAGAAGCTGCTTCTTCGCGCAAAGACGATTCTGCCGCTCACAGTGCTCTGCGGTGTGCGCCTTCTGCCGAAAGAGGTCCGGGAGCGGTGCTTAGCTCTGCAGAGCACCGTACCTTCGTCTTTAGCCTCTCTTCTCGTCTACATCTTAGCAAAAAGCTTTTCCACTCTGTCTGGCAAGGAGAAACTGTGCCAGCACAAAAAACATCTCCCATCGTGTTCTAGAGGCTGCACGGAGGTCTGCCGAGTGTTTTGCAAGAAGAGAAAGAAAGTTGTCCAAAACAGCTTGCAATCGAATGTTCATGTGAATAGAAAAGGCAGGAGAGTGGTCAGGTACTGTTTTCTCTCAGTTGGCAAGCTGCGCACACAATCGCAGTGTTGTACAGCTTGTTTCATCACCTTTGCCAAGTTGCCGCTCTCTCCGGCTCCCGGAGACGAAGAAGCTGCTTCTTCGCGCAAAGACGATTCTGCCGCTCACAGTGCTCTGCGGTGTGCGCCTTCTGCCGAAAGAGGTCCGGGAGCGGTGCTTAGCTCTGCAGAGCACCGTACCTTCGTCTTTAGCCTCTCTTCTCGTCTACATCATAGCAAAAAGCTTTTCCACTCTGTCTGGCAAGGAGAAACTGTGCCAGCACAGAAAACATCTCCCATCGTGTTCTAGAGGCTGCACGGAGGTCTGCCGAGTGTTTTGCAAGAAGAGAAAGAAAGTTGTCCAAAACAGCTTGCAATCGAATGTTCATGTGAATAGAAAAGGCAGGAGAGTGGTCAGGTAGTGTTTTCTCTCAGTTGGCAAGCTGCGCACACAATCGCAGTGTTGTACAGCTTGTTTCATCACCTTTGCCAAGCTGCCGCTCTCTCCGGCTCCCGGAGACGAAGAAGCTGCTTCTTCGCGCAAAGACGATTCTGCCGTTCACAGTGCTCTGCGGTGTGCGCCTTCTGCCGAAAGACGCCCGGGAGCGGTGCTTAGCTCTGCAGAGCACCGTACCTTCGTCTTTAGCCTCTCTTCTCGTCTACATCTTAGCAAAAAGCTTTTCCACTCTGTCTGGCAAGGAGAAACTGTGCCAGCACAAAAAACATCTCCCATCGTGTTCTAGAGGCTGCACGGAGGTCTGCCGAGTGTTTTTCAAGAAGAGAAAGAAAGTTGTCCAAAACAGCTTGCAATCGAATGTTCATGTGAATAGAAAAGGCAGCAGAGTGGTCAGGTACTGTTTTCTCTCAGTTGACAAGCTGCGCACACAATCGCAGTGTTGTACAGCTTGTTTCATCACCTTTGCCAAGCTGCCGCTCTCTCCAGCTCCCGGAGACGAAGAAGCTGCTTCTTCGCGCAAAGACGATTCTGCCGCTCACAGTGCTCTGCGGTGTGCGCCTTCTGCCGAAAGACGTCCGGGAGCGGTGCTTAGCTCTGCAGAGCACCGTACCTTCGTCTTTAGCCTCTCTTCTCGTCTACATCTTAGCAAAAAGCTTTTCCACTCTGTCTGGCTTGGAGAAACTGTGCCAGCACAGAAAACATCTCCCATCGTGTTCTAGAGGCTGCACGGAGGTCTGCCGAGTGTTTTGCAAGAAGAGAAAGAAAGTTGTCCAAAACAGCTTGCAATCGAATGTTCATGTGAATAGAAAAGGCAGGAGAGTGGTCAGGTAGTGTTTTCTCTCACTTGGCAAGCTGCGCACACAATCGCAGTGTTGTACAGCTTGTTTCATCACCTTTGCCAAGCTGCCGCTCTCTCCGGCTCCCGGAGACGAAGAAGCTGCTTCTTCGCGCAAAGACGATTCTGCCGCTCACTGTGCTCTCCGGTGTGCGCCTTCTGCCGAAAGAGGTCCGTGAGCGGTGCTTAGCCCTGCAGAGCACCGTACCTTCGTCTTTAGCCTCTCTTCTCGTCTACATCTTAGCAAAAAGCTTTTCCACTCTGTCTGGCAAGGAGAAACTGTGCCAGCACAGAAAACATCTCCCATCGTGTTCTAGAGGCTGCACGGAGGTCTGCCGAGTGTTTTGCAAGAAGAGAAAGAAAGTTGTCCAAAACAGCTTTCAATCGAATGTTCATGTGAATAGAAAAGGCAGGAGAGTGGTCAGGTACAGTTTTCTCTCAGTTGGGAAGCTGCGCACACAATCGCAGTGTTGTACAGCTTGTTTCATCACCTTTGCCAAGCTGCCGCTTTCTCCGGCTCCCGGAGACGAAGAAGCTGCTTCTTCGCGCAAAGACGATTCTGCCGCTCACAGTGCTCTGCGGTGTGCGCCTTCTGCCGAAAGAGGTCCGGGAGCGGTGCTTAGCTCTGCAGAGCACCGTACCTTCGTCTTTAGCCTCTCTTCTCGTCTACATCTTAGCAAAAAGCTTTTCCACTCTGTCTGGCAAGGAGAAACTGTGCCAGCACAAAAAACATCTCCCATCGTGTTCTAGAGGCTGCACGGAGGTCTGCAGAGTGTTTTGCAAGAAGAGAAAGAAAGTTGTCCAAAACAGCTTGCAATCGAATGTTCATGTGAATAGAAAAGGCAGGAGAGTGGTCAGGTACTGTTTTCTCTCAGTTGGCAAGCTGCGCACACAATCGCAGTGTTGTACAGCTTATTTCATCACCTTTGCGAAGCTGCCGCTCTCTCCGGCTCCCGGAGCCGAAGAAGCTGCTTCTTCGCGCAAAGACGATTCTGCCGCTCACAGTGCTCTGCGGTGTGCGCCTTCTGCCGAAAGAGGTCCGGGAGCGGTGCTTAGCTCTGCAGAGCACCGTACCTTCGTCTTTAGCCTCTCTTCTCGTCTACATCTTAGCAAAAAGCTTTTCCACTCTGTCTGGCAAGGAGAAACTGTGCCAGCACAGAAAACATCTCCCATCGTGTTCTAGAGGCTGCACGGAGGTCTGCCGAGTGTTTTGCAAGAAGAGAAAGAAAGTTGTCCAAAACAGCTTCCAATCGAATGTTCATATGAATAGAAAAGGCAGGAGAGTGGTCAGGTAGTGTTTTCTCTCAGTTGGCAAGCTGCGCACACAATCGCAGTGTTGTACAGCTTGTTTCATCACCTTTGCCAAGCTGCCGCTCTCTCCGGCTCCCGGAGACGAAGAAGCTGCTTCTTCGCGCAAAGACGATTCTGCCGCTCACAGTGCTCTGCGGTGTGCGCCTTCTGCCGAAAGACGTCCGGGAGCGGTGCTTAGCTCTGCAGAGCACCGTACCTTCGTCTTTAGCCTCTCTTCTCGTCTACATCTTAGCAAAAAGCTTTTCCACTCTGTCTGGCAAGGAGAAACTGTGCCAGCACAAAAAACATCTCCCATCGTGTTCTAGAGGCTGCACGGAGGTCTGCCGAGTGTTTTGCAAGAAGAGAAAGAAAGTTGTCCAAAACAGCTTGCAATCGAATGTTCATGTGAATAGAAAAGGCAGGAGAGTGGTCAGGTACTGTTTTCTCTCACTTGGCAAGCTGCGCACACAATCGCAGTGTTGTACAGCTTGTTTCATCACCTTTGCCAAGCTGCCGCTCTCTCCGGCTCCCGGAGACGAAGAAGCTGCTTCTTCGCGCAAAGACGATTCTGCCGCTCACAGTGCTCTGCGGTGTGCGCCTTCTGCCGAAAGAGGTCCGGGAGCGGTGCTTAGCTCTGCAGAGCACCGTACCTTCGTCTTTAGCCTCTCTTCTCGTCTACATCTTAGCAAAAAGCTTTTCCACTCTGTCTGGCAAGGAGAAACTGTGCCAGCACAAAAAACATCTCCCATCGTGTTCTAGAGGCTGCACGGAGGTCTGCCGAGTGTTTTGCAAGAAGAGAAAGACAATTGTCCAAAACAGCTTCCAATCGAATGTTCATGTGAATAGAAAAGGCAGCAGAGTGGTCAGGTAGTGTTTTCTCTCAGTTGGCAAGCTGCGCACACAATCGCAGTGTTGTACAGCTTGTTTCATCACCTTTGCCAAGTTTCCGCTCTCTCCGGCTCCCGGAGACGAAGAAGCTGCTTCTTCGCGCAAAGACGATTCTGCCGCTCACAGTGCTCTGCGGTGTGCGCCTTCTGCCGAAAGAGGTCCGGGAGCGGTGCTTAGCTCTGCAGAGCACCGTACCTTCGTCTTTAGCCTCTCTTCTCGTCTACATCTTAGCAAAAAGCTTTTCCACTCTGTCTGGCAAGGAGAAACTTTGCCAGCACAAAAAACATCTCCCATCGTGTTCTAGAGCCTGCACGGAGGTCGGCAGAGTGTTTTGCAAGAAGAGAAAGAAAGTTGTCCAAAACAGCTTGCAATCGAATGTTCATGTGAATAGAAAAGGCAGGAGAGTGGTCAGGTACTCTTTTCTCTCAGTTGGCAAGCTGCGCACACAATCGCAGTGTTGTACAGCTTGTTTCATCACCTTTGCCAAGCTGCCTCTCTCTCCGGCTCCCGGAGACGAAGAAGCTGCTTCTTCGCGCAAAGACGATTCTGCCGCTCACAGTGCTCTGCGGTGTGCGCCTTCTGCCGAAAGAGGTCCGGGAGCGGTGCTTAGCTCTGCAGAGCACCGTACCTTCGTCTTTAGCCTCTCTTCTCGTCTACATCATAGCAAAAAGCTTTTCCACTCTGTCTGGCAAGGAGAAACTGTGCCAGCACAGAAAACATCTCCCATCGTGTTCTAGAGGCTGCACGGAGGTCTGCCGAGTGTTTTGCAAGAAGAGAAAGAAAGTTGTCCAAAACAGCTTGCAATCGAATGTTCATGTGAATAGAAAAGGCAGGAGAGTGGTCAGGTACTGTTTTCTCTCACTTGGCAAGCTGCGCACACAATCGCAGTGTTGTACAGCTTGTTTCATCACCTTTGCCAAGCTGCCGCTCTCTCCGGCTCCCGGAGACGAAGAAGCTGCTTCTTCGCGCAAAGACGATTCTGCCGCTCACAGTGCTCTGCGGTATGCGCCTTCTGCCGAAAGAGGTCCGGGAGCGGTGCTTAGCTCTGCAGAGCACCGTACCTTCGTCTTTAGCCTCTCTTCTCATCTACATCTTAGCAAAAAGCTTTTCCACTCTGTCTGGCAAGGAGAAACTGTGCCAGCACAAAAAACATCTCCCATCGTGTTCTAGAGGCTGCACGGAGGTCTGCCGAGTGTTTTGCAAGAAGAGAAAGAAAGTTGTCCAAAACAGCTTGCAATCGAATGTTCATGTGAATAGAAAAGGCAGGAGAGTGGTCAGGTACTGTTTTCTCTCAGTTGGCAAGCTGCGCACACAATCGCAGTGTTGTACAGCTTGTTTCATCACCTTTGCCAAGTTGCGGCTCTCTCCGGCTCCCGGAGACGAAGAAGCTGCTTCTTCGCGCAAAGACGATTCTGCCGCTCGCAGTGCTCTGCGGTGTGCGCCTTCTGCCGAAAGACGCCCGGGAGCGGTGCTTAGATCTGCAGAGCACCGTACCTTCGTCTTTAGCCTCTCTTCTCGTCTACATCTTAGCAAAAAGCTTTTCCACTCTGTCTGGCAAGGAGAAACTTTGCCAGCACAAAAAACATCTCCCATCGTGTTCTAGAGCCTGCACGGAGGTCGGCAGAGTGTTTTGCAAGAAGAGAAAGAAAGTTGTCCAAAACAGCTTGCAATCGAATGTTCATGTGAATAGAAAAGGCAGGAGAGTGGTCAGGTACTGTTTTCTCCACTTGGCAAGCTGCGCACACAATCGCAGTGTTGTACAGCTTGTTTCATCACCTTTGCCAAGCTGCCGCTCTCTCCGGCTCCCGGAGACGAAGAAGCTGCTTCTTCGCGCAAAGACGATTCTGCCGCTCACAGTGCTCTGCGGTGTGCGCCTTCTGCCGAAAGAGGTCCGGGAGCGGTGCTTAGCCCTGCAGAGCACCGTACCTTCGTCTTTAGCCTCTCTTCTCGTCTACATCATAGCAAAAAGCTTTTCCACTCTGTCTGGCAAGGAGAAACTGTGCCAGCACAGAAAACATCTCCCATCGTGTTCTAGAGGCTGCACGGAGGTCTGCCGAGTGTTTTGCAAGAAGAGAAAGAAAGTTGTCCAAAACAGCTTGCAATCGAATGTTCATGTGAATAGAAAAGGCAGGAGAGTGGTCAGGTACTGTTTTCTCTCAGTTGGCAAGCTGCGCACACAATCGCAGTGTTGTACAGCTTGTTTCATCACCTTTGCCAGCTGCCGCTCTCTCCGGCTCCCGGAGACGAAGAAGCTGCTTCTTCGCGCAAAGACGATTCTGCCGCTCACAGTGCTCTGCGGTGTGCGCCTTCTGCCGAAAGACGCCCGGGAGCGGTGCTTAGCTCTGCAGAGCACCGTACCTTCGTCTTTAGCCTCTCTTCTCGTCTACATCTTAGCAAAAAGCTTTTCCACTCTGTCTGGCAAGGAGAAACTGTGCCAGCACAAAAAACATCTCCCATCGTGTTCTAGAGCCTGCACGGAGGTCTGCAGAGTGTTTTGCAAGAAGAGAAAGAAAGTTGTCCAAAACAGCTTGCAATCGAATGTTCATGTGAATAGAAAAGGCAGGAGAGTGGTCAGGTACTGTTTTCTCTCAGTTGACAAGCTGCGCACACAATCGCAGTGTTGTACAGCTTGTTTCATCACCTTTGCCAAGCTGCCGCTCTCTCCAGCTCCCGGAGACGAAGAAGCTGCTTCTTCGCGCAAAGACGATTCTGCCGCTCACAGTGCTCTGCGGTGTGCGCCTTCTGCCGAAAGACGTCCGGGAGCGGTGCTTAGCTCTGCAGAGCACCGTACCTTCGTCTTTACCCTCTCTTCTCGTCTACATCTTAGCAAAAAGCTTTTCCACTCTGTCTGGCAAGGAGAAACTGTGCCAGCACAGAAAACATCTCCCATCGTGTTCTAGAGGCTGCACGGAGGTCTGCCGAGTGTTTTGCAAGAAGAGAAAGAAAGTTGTCCAAAACAGCTTGCAATCGAATGTTCATGTGAATAGAAAAGGCAGGAGAGTGGTCAGGTACTGTTTTCTCTCAGTTGGCAAGCTGCGCACACAATCGCAGTGTTGTACAGCTTGTTTCATCACCTTTGCCAAGCTGCCGCTCTCTCCGGCTCCCGGAGACGAAGAAGCTGCTTCTTCGCGCAAAGACGATTCTGCCGCTCACAGTGCTCTGTGGTGTGCGCCTTCTGCCGAAAGAGGTCAGGGAGCGGTGCTTAGCTCTGCAGAGCACCGTACCTTCGTCTTTAGCCTCTCTTCTCGTCTACATCTTAGCAAAAAGCTTTTCCACTCTGTCTGGCAAGGAGAAACTGTGCCAGCACAAAAAACATCTCCCATCGTGTTCTAGAGGCTGCACGGAGGTCTGCAGAGTGTTTTGCAAGAAGAGAAAGAAAGTTGTCCAAAACAGCTTGCAATCGAATGTTCATGTGAATAGAAAAGGCAGGAGAGTGGTCAGGTACTGTTTTCTCTCACTTGGCAAGCTGCGCACACAATCGCAGTGTTGTACAGCTTGTTTCATCACCTTTGCCAAGTTGCCGCTCTCTCCGGCTCCCGGAGACGAAGAAGCTGCTTCTTCGCGCAAAGACGATTCTGCCGCTCGCAGTGCTCTGCGGTGTGCGCCTTCTGCCGAAAGACGCCCGGGAGCGGTGCTTAGCTCTGCAGAGCACCGTACCTTCGTCTTTAGCCTCTCTTCTCGTCTACATCTTAGCAAAAATCTCTTCCACTCTGTCTGGAAAGGAGAAACTTTGCCAGCACAGAAAACATCTCCCATCGTGTTCTAGAGGCTGCACGGAGGTCTGCCGAGTGTTTTGCAAGAAGAGAAAGAAAGTTGTCCAAAACAGCTTTCAATCGAATGTTCATGTGAATAGAAAAGGCAGGAGAGTGGTCAGGTACTGTTTTCTCTCAGTTGGCAAGCTGCGCACACAATCGCAGTGTTGTACAGCTTGTTTCATCACCTTTGCCAAGCTGCCGCTCTCTCCGGCTCCCGGAGACGAAGAAGCTGCTTCTTCGCGCAAAGACGATTCTGCCGCTCACTGTGCTCTCCGGTGTGCGCCTTCTGCCGAAAGAGGTCCGGGAGCGGTGCTTAGCCCTGCAGAGCACCGTACCTTCGTCTTTAGCCTCTCTTCTCGTCTACATCTTAGCAAAAAGCTTTTCCACTCTGTCTGGCAAGGAGAAACTGTGCCAGCACAGAAAACATCTCCCATCGTGTTCTAGAGGCTGCACGGAGGTCTGCCGAGTGTTTTGCAAGAAGAGAAAGAAAGTTGTCCAAAACAGCTTGCAATCGAATGTTCATGTGAATAGAAAAGGCAGGAGAGTGGTCAGGTACTGTTTTCTCTCAGTTGGCAAGCTGCGCACACAATCGCAGTGTTGTACAGCTTGTTTCATCACCTTTGCGAAGCTGCCGCTTTCTCCGGCTCCCGGAGACGAAGAAGCTGCTTCTTCGCGCAAAGACGATTCTGCCGCTCACTGTGCTCTGCGGTGTGCGCCTTCTGCCGAAAGAGGTCCGGGAGCGGTGCTTAGCTCTGCAGAGCACCGTACCTTCGTCTTTAGCCTCTCTTCTCGTCTACATCTTAGCAAAAAGCTTTTCCACTCTGTCTGGCAAGGAGAAACTGTGCCAGCACAGAAAACATCTCCCATCGTGTTCTAGAGGCTGCACGGAGGTCTGCCGAGTGTTTTGCAAGAAGAGAAAGAAAGTTGTCCAAAACAGCTTCCAATCGAATGTTCATGTGAATAGAAAAGGCACGAGAGTGGTCAGGTACTGTTTTCTCTCAGTTGGCAAGCTGCGCACACAATCGCAGTGTTGTACAGCTTGTTTCATCACCTTTGCCAAGCTGCCGCTCTCTCCGGCTCCCGGAGACGAAGAAGCTGCTTCTTCGCGCAAAGACGATTCTGCCGCTCACAGTGCTCTGCGGTGTGCGCCTTCTGCCGAAAGAGGTCAGGGAGCGGTGCTTAGCTCTGCAGAGCACCGTACCTTCGTCTTTAGCCTCTCTTCTCGTCTACATCTTAGCAAAAAGCTTTTCCACTCTGTCTGGCAAGGAGAAACTGTGCCAGCACAAAAAACATCTCCCATCGTGTTCTAGAGCCTGCACGGAGGTCTGCCGAGTGTTTTGCAAGAAGAGAAAGAAAGTTGTCCAAAACAGCTTGCAATCGAATGTTCATGTGAATAGAAAAGGCAGGAGAGTGGTCAGGTACTGTTTTCTCTCAGTTGGCAAGCTGCGCACACAATCGCAGTGTTGTACAGCTTGTTTCATCACCTTTGCCAAGCTGCCGCTCTCTCCGGCTCCCGGAGACGAAGAAGCTGCTTCTTCGCGCAAAGACGATTCTGCCGCTCACAGTGCTCTGCGGTGTGCGCCTTCTGCCGAAAGAGGTCCGGGAGCGGTGCTTAGCTCTGCAGAGCACCGTACCTTCGTCTTTAGCCTCTCTTCTCGTCTACATCATAGCAAAAAGCTTTTCCACTCTGTCTGGCAAGGAGAAACTGTGCCAGCACAGAAAACATCTCCCATCGTGTTCTAGAGGCTGCACGGAGGTCTGCCGAGTGTTTTGCAAGAAGAGAAAGAAAGTTGTCCAAAACAGCTTGCAATCGAATGTTCATGTGAATAGAAAAGGCAGGAGAGTGGTCAGGTACTGTTTTCTCTCACTTGGCAAGCTGCGCACACAATCGCAGTGTTGTACAGCTTGTTTCATCACCTTTGCCAAGCTGCCGCTCTCTCCGGCTCCCGGAGACGAAGAAGCTGCTTCTTCGCGCAAAGACGATTCTGCCGCTCACAGTGCTCTGCGGTATGCGCCTTCTGCCGAAAGAGGTCCGGGAGCGGTGCTTAGCTCTGCAGAGCACCGTACCTTCGTCTTTAGCCTCTCTTCTCGTCTACATCTTAGCAAAAAGCTTTTCCACTCTGTCTGGCAAGGAGAAACTGTGCCAGCACAAAAAACATCTCCCATCGTGTTCTAGAGGCTGCACGGAGGTCTGCCGAGTGTTTTGCAAGAAGAGAAAGAAAGTTGTCCAAAACAGCTTGCAATCGAATGTTCATGTGAATAGAAAAGGCAGGAGAGTGGTCAGGTACTGTTTTCTCTCAGTTGGCAAGCTGCGCACACAATCGCAGTGTTGTACAGCTTGTTTCATCACCTTTGCCAAGTTGCCGCTCTCTCCGGCTCCCGGAGACGAAGAAGCTGCTTCTTCGCGCAAAGACGATTCTGCCGCTCGCAGTGCTCTGCGGTGTGCGCCTTCTGCCGAAAGACGCCCGGGAGCGGTGCTTAGCTCTGCAGAGCACCGTACCTTCGTCTTTAGCCTCTCTTCTCGTCTACATCTTAGCAAAAAGCTTTTCCACTCTGTCTGGCAAGGAGAAACTTTGCCAGCACAAAAAACATCTCCCATCGTGTTCTAGAGCCTGCACGGAGGTCGGCAGAGTGTTTTGCAAGAAGAGAAAGAAAGTTGTCCAAAACAGCTTGCAATCGAATGTTCATGTGAATAGAAAAGGGAGGAGAGTGGTCAGGTACTGTTTTCTCTCAGTTGGCAAGCTGCGCACACAATCGCAGTGTTGTACAGCTTGTTTCATCACCTTTGCCAAGCTGCCTCTCTCTCCGGCTCCCGGAGACGAAGAAGCTGCTTCTTCGCGCAAAGACGATTCTGCCGCTCACAGTGCTCTGCGGTGTGCGCCTTCTGCCGAAAGAGGTCCGGGAGCGGTGCTTAGATCTGCAGAGCACCGTACCTTCGTCTTTAGCCTCTCTTCTCGTCTACATCATAGCAAAAAGCTTTTCCACTCTGTCTGGCAAGGAGAAACTGTGCCAGCACAGAAAACATCTCCCATCGTGTTCTAGAGGCTGCACGGAGGTCTGCCGAGTGTTTTGCAAGAAGAGAAAGAAAGTTGTCCAAAACAGCTTGCAATCGAATGTTCATGTGAATAGAAAAGGCAGGAGAGTGGTCAGGTACTGTTTTCTCTCACTTGGCAAGCTGCGCACACAATCGCAGTGTTGTACAGCTTGTTTCATCACTTTTGCCAAGCTGCCGCTCTCTCCGGCTCCCGGAGACGAAGAAGCTGCTTCTTCGCGCAAAGACGATTCTGCCGCTCACAGTGCTCTGTGGTGTGCGCCTTCTGCCGAAAGAGGTCAGGGAGCGGTGCTTAGCTCTGCAGAGCACCGTACCTTCGTCTTTAGCCTCTCTTCTCGTCTACATCTTAGCAAAAAGCTTTTCCACTCTGTCTGGCAAGGAGAAACTGTGCCAGCACAAAAAACATCTCCCATCGTGTTCTAGAGGCTGCACGGAGGTCTGCCGAGTGTTTTGCAAGAAGAGAAAGAAAGTTGTCCAAAACAGCTTGCAATCGAATGTTCATGTGAATAGAAAAGGCAGGAGAGTGGTCAGGTACTGTTTTCTCTCAGTTGGCAAGCTGCGCACACAATCGCAGTGTTGTACAGCTTGTTTCATCACCTTTGCCAAGTTGCCGCTCTCTCCGGCTCCCGGAGACGAAGAAGCTGCTTCTTCGCGCAAAGACGATTCTGCCGCTCGCAGTGCTCTGCGGTGTGCGCCTTCTGCCGAAAGACGCCCGGGAGCGGTGCTTAGCCCTGCAGAGCACCGTACCTTCGTCTTTAGCCTCTCTTCTCGTCTACATCTTAGCAAAAAGCTTTTCCACTCTGTCTGGCAAGGAGAAACTGTGCCAGCACAGAAAACATCTCCCATCGTGTTCTAGAGGCTGCACGGAGGTCTGCCGAGTGTTTTGCAAGAAGAGAAAGAAAGTTGTCCAAAACAGCTTCCAATCGAATGTTCATATGAATAGAAAAGGCAGGAGAGTGGTCAGGTAGTGTTTTCTCTCAGTTGGCAAGCTGCGCACACAATCGCAGTGTTGTACAGCTTGTTTCATCACCTTTGCCAAGCTGCCGCTCTCTCCGGCTCCCGGAGACGAAGAAGCTGCTTCTTCGCGCAAAGACGATTCTGCCGCTCACAGTGCTCTGCGGTGTGCGCCTTCTGCCGAAAGAGGTCCGGGAGCGGTGCTTAGCTCTGCAGAGCACCGTACCTTCGTCTTTAGCCTCTCTTCTCGTCTACATCTTAGCAAAAAGCTTTTCCACTCTGTCTGGCAAGGAGAAACTGTGCCAGCACAAAAAACATCTCCCATCGTGTTCTAGAGGCTGCACGGAGGTCTGCCGAGTGTTTTGCAAGAAGAGAAAGAAAGTTGTCCAAAACAGCTTGCAATCGAATGTTCATGTGAATAGAAAAGGCAGGAGAGTGGTCAGGTACTGTTTTCTCTCAGTTGGCAAGCTGCGCACACAATCGCAGTGTTGTACAGCTTGTTTCATCACCTTTGCCAAGCTGCCGCTCTCTCCGGCTCCCGGAGCCGAAGAAGCTGCTTCTTCGCGCAAAGACGATTCTGCCGCTCACAGTGCTCTGCGGTGTGCGCCTTCTGCCGAAAGAGGTCCGGGAGCGGTGCTTAGCTCTGCAGAGCACCGTACCTTCGTCTTTAGCCTCTCTTCTCGTCTACATCTTAGCAAAAAGCTTTTCCACTCTGTCTGGCAAGGAGAAACTGTGCCAGCACAGAAAACATCTCCCATCGTGTTCTAGAGGCTGCACGGAGGTCTGCAGAGTGTTTTGCAAGAAGAGAAAGAAAGTTGTCCAAAACAGCTTGCAATCGAATGTTCATGTGAATAGAAAAGGCAGGAGAGTGGTCAGGTACTGTTTTCTCTCAGTTGGCAAGCTGCGCACACAATCGCAGTGTTGTACAGCTTGTTTCATCACCTTTGCGAAGGTGCCGCTCTCTCCGGCTCCCGGAGCCGAAGAAGCTGCTTCTTCGCGCAAAGACGATTCTGCCGCTCACAGTGCTCTGCGGTGTGCGCCTTCTGCCGAAAGAGGTCCGGGAGCGGTGCTTAGCCCTGCAGAGCACCGTACCTTCGTCTTTAGCCTCTCTTCTCGTCTACATCTTAGCAAAAAGCTTTTCCACTCTGTCTGGCAAGGAGAAACTGTGCCAGCACAAAAAACATCTCCCATCGTGTTCTAGAGGCTGCACGGAGGTCTGCCGAGTGTTTTGCAAGAAGAGAAAGAAAGTTGTCCAAAACAGCTTGCAATCGAATGTTCATGTGAATAGAAAAGGCAGGAGAGTGGTCAGGTAGTGTTTTCTCTCAGTTGGCAAGCTGCGCACACAATCGCAGTGTTGTACAGCTTGTTTCATCACCTTTGCGAACTTGCCGCTCTCTCCGGCTCCCGGAGACGAAGAAGCTGCTTCTTCGCGCAAAGACGATTCTGCCGCTCGCAGTGCTCTGCGGTGTGCGCCTTCTGCCGAAAGACGCCCGGGAGCGGTGCTTAGCTCTGCAGAGCACCGTACCTTCGTCTTTAGCCTCTCTTCTCGTCTACATCTTAGCAAAAAGCTTTTCCACTCTGTCTGGCAAGGAGAAACTTTGCCAGCACAAAAACATCTCCCATCGTGTTCTAGAGGCTGCACGGAGGTCTGCCGAGTGTTTTGCAAGGAGAGAAAGAAAGTTGTCCAAAACAGCTTGCAATCGAATGTTCATGTGAATAGAAAAGGCAGCAGAGTGGTCAGGTACTGTTTTCTCTCACTTGGCAAGCTGCGCACACAATCGCAGTGCTGTACAGCTTGTTTCATCACCTTTGCCAAGCTGCCGCTCTCTCCGGCTCCCGGAGACGAAGAAGCTGCTTCTTCGCGCAAAGACGATTCTGCCGCTCACAGTGCTCTGCGGTGTGCGCCTTCTGCCGAAAGAGGTCAGGGAGCGGTGCTTAGCTCTGCAGAGCACCGTACCTTCGTCTTTAGCCTCTCTTCTCGTCTACATCTTAGCAAAAAGCTTTTCCACTCTGTCTGGCAAGGAGAAACTGTGCCAGCACAAAAAACATCTCCCATCTTGTTCTAGAGGCTGCACGGAGGTCTGCCGAGTGTTTTGCAAGAAGAGAAAGAAAGTTGTCCAAAACAGCTTGCAATCGAATGTTCATGTGAATAGAAATGGCAGGAGAGTGGTCAGGTACTGTTTTCTCTCACTTGGCAAGCTGCGCACACAATCGCAGTTCTGTACAGCTTGTTTCATCACCTTTGCGAAGCTGCCGCTCTCTCCGGCTCCCGGAGACGAAGAAGCTGCTTCTTCGCGCAAAGACGATTCTGCCGCTCACAGTGCTCTGCGGTGTGCGCCTTCTGCCGAAAGAGGTCCGGGAGCGGTGCTTAGCCCTGCAGAGCACCGTACCTTCGTCTTAAGCCTCTCTTCTCGTCTACATCTTAGCAAAAAGCTTTTCCACTCTGTCTGGCAAGGAGAAACTGTGCCAGCACAGAAAACATCCCCCATTGTGTTCTAGAGGCTGCACGGAGGTCTGCCGAGTGTTTTGCAAGAAGAGAAAGAAAGTTGTCCAAAACAGCTTGCAACCGAAAGTTCATGTGAATAGAAAAGGGAGGAGAGTGGTCAGGTACTGTTTTCTCTCAGTTGGCAAGCTGCGCACACAATCGCAGTGTTGTACAGCTTGTTTCATCACCTTTGCCAAGTTGCCGCTCTCTCCGGCTCCCGGAGACGAAGAAGCTGCTTCTTCGCGCAAAGACGATTCTGCCGCTCACAGTGCTCTGCGGTGTGCGCCTTCTGCCGAAAGAGGTCCGGGAGCGGTGCTTAGCTCTGCAGAGCACCGTACCTTCGTCTTTAGCCTCTCTTCTCGTCTACATCTTAGCAAAAAGCTTTTCCACTCTGTCTGGCAAGGAGAAACTGTGCCAGCACAGAAAACATCTCCCATCGTGTTCTAGAGGCTGCACGGAGGTCTGCAGAGTGTTTTGCAAGAAGAGAAAGAAAGTTGTCCAAAACAGCTTGCAATCGAATGTTCATGTGAATAGAAAAGGCAGGAGAGTGGTCAGGTAGTGTTTTCTCTCAGTTGGCAAGCTGCGCACACAATCGCAGTGTTGTACAGCTTGTTTCATCACCTTTGCGAAGCTGCCGCTCTCTCCGGCTCCCGGAGACGAAGAAGCTGCTTCTTCGCGCAAAGACGATTCTGCCGCTCACAGTGCTCTGCGGTGTGCGCCTTCTGCCGAAAGAGGTCCGGGAGCGGTGCTTAGCTCTGCAGAGCACCGTACCTTCGTCTTTAGCCTCTCTTCTCGTCTACATCTTAGCAAAAAGCTTTTCCACTCTGTCTGGCAAGGAGAAACTGTGCCAGCACAAAAAACATCTCCCATCGTGTTCTAGAGGCTGCACGGAGGTCTGCCGAGTGTTTTGCAAGAAGAGAAAGAAAGTTGTCCAAAACAGCTTGCAATCGAATGTTCATGTGAATAGAAAAGGCAGGAGAGTGGTCAGGTACTGTTTTCTCTCACTTGGCAAGCTGCGCACACAATCGCAGTGTTGTACAGCTTGTTTCATCACCTTTGCCAAGTTGCCGCTCTCTCCGGCTCCCGGAGACGAAGAAGCTGCTTCTTCGCGCAAAGACGATTCTGCCGCTCGCAGTTCTCTGCGGTGTGCGCCTTCTGCCGAAAGACGCCCGGGAGCGGTGCTTAGCTCTGCAGAGCACCGTACCTTCGTCTTTAGCCTCTCTTCTCGTCTACATCTTAGCAAAAAGCTTTTCCACTCTGTCTGGCAAGGAGAAACTTTGCCAGCACAAAAAACATCTCCCATCGTGTTCTAGAGGCTGCACGGAGGTCTGCCGAGAGTTTTGCAAGAAGAGAAAGAAAGTTGTCCAAAACAGCTTCCAATCGAATGCACATGTGAATAGAAAAGGCAGGAGAGTGGTCAGGTACTGTTTTCTCTCAGTTGGCAAGCTGCGCACACAATCGCAGTGTTGTACAGCTTGTTTCATCACCTTTGCGAAGTTGCGGCCCTCTCCGGCTCCCGGAGACGAAGAAGCTGCTTCTTCGCGCAAAGACGATTCTGCCGCTCACAGTGCTCTGCGGTGTGCGCCTTCTGCCGAAAGAGGTCCGGGAGCGGTGCTTAGCTCTGCAGAGCACCGTACCTTCGTCTTTAGCCTCTCTTCTCGTCTACATCTTAGCAAAAAGCTTTTCCACTCTGTCTGGCAAGGAGAAACTGTGCCAGCACAGAAAACATCTCCCATCGTGTTCTAGAGGCTGCACGGAGGTCTGCAGAGTGTTTTGCAAGAAGAGAAAGAAAGTTGTCCAAAACAGCTTGCAATCGAATGTTCATGTGAATAGAAAAGGCAGGAGAGTGGTCAGGTACTGTTTTCTCTCAGTTGGCAAGCTGCGCACACAATCGCAGTGTTGTACAGCTTATTTCATCACCTTTGCCAAGCTGCCGCTCTCTCCGGCTCCCGGAGCCGAAGAAGCTGCTTCTTCGCGCAAAGACGATTCTGCCGCTCACAGTGCTCTGCGGTGTGCGCCTTCTGCCGAAAGAGGTCCGGGAGCGGTGCTTAGCCCTGCAGAGCACCGTACCTTCGTCTTTAGCCTCTCTTCTCGTCTACATCTTAGCAAAAAGCTTTTCCACTCTGTCTGGCAAGGAGAAACTGTGCCAGCACAGAAAACATCCCCCATTGTTTTCTAGAGGCTACACGGAGGTCTGCCGAGTGTTTTGCAAGAAGAGAAAGAAAGTTGTCCAAAACAGCTTGCAATCGAAAGTTCATGTGAATAGAAAAGGGAGGAGAGTGGTCAGGTACTGTTTTCTCTCAGTTGGCAAGCTGCGCACACAATCGCAGTGTTGTACAGCTTGTTTCATCACCTTTGCCAAGTTGCCGCTCTCTCCGGCTCCCGGAGACGAAGAAGCTGCTTCTTCGCGCAAAGACGATTCTGCCGCTCGCAGTGCTCTGCGGTGTGCGCCTTCTGCCGAAAGACGCCCGGGAGCGGTGCTTAGCTCTGCAGAGCACCGTACCTTCGTCTTTAGCCTCTCTTCTCGTCTACATCTTAGCAAAAAGCTTTTCCACTCTGTCTGGCAAGGAGAAACTTTGCCAGCACAAAAAACATCTCCCATCGTGTTCTAGAGGCTGCACGGAGGTCTGCCGAGAGTTTTGCAAGAAGAGAAAGAAAGTTGTCCAAAACAGCTTGCAATCGAATGTTCATGTGAATAGAAAAGGGAGGAGAGTGGTCAGGTACTGTTTTCTCTCAGTTGGCAAGCTGCGCACACAATCGCAGTGTTGTACAGCTTGTTTCATCACCTTTGCGAAGTTGCGGCTCTCTCCGGCTCCCGGAGACGAAGAAGCTGCTTCTTCGCGCAAAGACGATTCTGCCGCTCACAGTGCTCTGCGGTGTGCGCCTTCTGCCGAAAGACGCCCGGGAGCGGTGCTTAGCTCTGCAGAGCACCGTACCTTCGTCTTTAGCCTCTCTTCTCGTCTACATCTTAGCAAAAAGCTTTTCCACTCTGTCTGGCAAGGAGAAACTGTGCCAGCACAGAAAACATCTCCCATCGTGTTCTAGAGGCTGCACGGAGGTCTGCAGAGTGTTTTGCAAGAAGAGAAAGAAAGTTGTCCAAAACAGCTTGCAATCGAATGTTCATGTGAATAGAAAAGGCAGGAGAGTGGTCAGGTACTGTTTTCTCTCAGTTGGCAAGCTGCGCACACAATCGCAGTGTTGTACAGCTTGTTTCATCACCTTTGCCAAGCTGCCGCTCTCTCCGGCTCCCGGAGACGAAGAAGCTGCTTCTTCGCGCAAAGACGATTCTGCCGCTCACAGTGCTCTGCGGTGTGCGCCTTCTGCCGAAAGAGGTCCGGGAGCGGTGCTTAGCTCTGCAGAGCACCGTACCTTCGTCTTTAGCCTCTCTTCTCGTCTACATCTTAGCAAAAAGCTTTTCCACTCTGTCTGGCAAGGAGAAACTGTGCCAGCACAAAAAACATCTCCCATCGTGTTCTAGAGGCTGCACGGAGGTCTGCCGAGTGTTTTGCAAGAAGAGAAAGAAAGTTGTCCAAAACAGCTTGCAATCGAATGTTCATGTGAATAGAAAAGGCAGGAGAGTGGTCAGGTACTGTTTTCTCTCAGTTGGCAAGCTGCGCACACAATCGCAGTGTTGTACAGCTTGTTTCATCACCTTTGCCAAGCTGCCGCTCTCTCCGGCTCCCGGAGACGAAGAAGCTGCTTCTTCGCGCAAAGACGATTCTGCCGCTCACAGTGCTCTGCGGTGTGCGCCTTCTGCCGAAAGAGGTCCGGGAGCGGTGCTTAGCTCTGCAGAGCACCGTACCTTCGTCTTTAGCCTCTCTTCTCGTCTACATCATAGCAAAAAGCTTTTCCACTCTGTCTGGCAAGGAGAAACTGTGCCAGCACAGAAAACATCTCCCATCGTGTTCTAGAGGCTGCACGGAGGTCTGCCGAGTGTTTTGCAAGAAGAGAAAGAAAGTTGTCCAAAACAGCTTGCAATCGAATGTTCATGTGAATAGAAAAGGCAGGAGAGTGGTCAGGTAGTGTTTTCTCTCAGTTGGCAAGCTGCGCACACAATCGCAGTGTTGTACAGCTTGTTTCATCACCTTTGCCAAGCTGCCGCTCTCTCCGGCTCCCGGAGACGGAGAAGCTGCTTCTTCGCGCAAAGACGATTCTGCCGTTCACAGTGCTCTGCGGTGTGCGCCTTCTGCCGAAAGACGCCCGGGAGCGGTGCTTAGCTCTGCAGAGCACCGTACCTTCGTCTTTAGCCTCTCTTCTCGTCTACATCTTAGCAAAAAGCTTTTCCACTCTGTCTGGCAAGGAGAAACTGTGCCAGCACAAAAAACATCTCCCATCGTGTTCTAGAGGCTGCACGGAGGTCTGCCGAGTGTTTTTCAAGAAGAGAAAGAAAGTTGTCCAAAACAGCTTGCAATCGAATGTTCATGTGAATAGAAAAGGCAGCAGAGTGGTCAGGTACTGTTTTCTCTCAGTTGACAAGCTGCGCACACAATCGCAGTGTTGTACAGCTTGTTTCATCACCTTTGCCAAGCTGCCGCTCTCTCCAGCTCCCGGAGACGAAGAAGCTGCTTCTTCGCGCAAAGACGATTCTGCCGCTCACAGTGCTCTGCGGTGTGCGCCTTCTGCCGAAAGACGTCCGGGAGCGGTGCTTAGCTCTGCAGAGCACCGTACCTTCGTCTTTAGCCTCTCTTCTCGTCTACATCTTAGCAAAAAGCTTTTCCACTCTGTCTGGCTTGGAGAAACTGTGCCAGCACAGAAAACATCTCCCATCGTGTTCTAGAGGCTGCACGGAGGTCTGCCGAGTGTTTTGCAAGAAGAGAAAGAAAGTTGTCCAAAACAGCTTTCAATCGAATGTTCATGTGAATAGAAAAGGCAGGAGAGTGGTCAGGTACTGTTTTCTCTCAGTTGGCAAGCTGCGCACACAATCGCAGTGTTGTACAGCTTGTTTCATCACCTTTGCCAAGCTGCCGCTTTCTCCGGCTCCCGGAGACGAAGAAGCTGCTTCTTCGCGCAAAGACGATTCTGCCGCTCACAGTGCTCTGCGGTGTGCGCCTTCTGCCGAAAGAGGTCCGGGAGCGGTGCTTAGCTCTGCAGAGCACCGTACCTTCGTCTTTAGCCTCTCTTCTCGTCTACATCTTAGCAAAAAGCTTTTCCACTCTGTCTGGCAAGGAGAAACTGTGCCAGCACAAAAAACATCTCCCATCGTGTTCTAGAGGCTGCACGGAGGTCTGCAGAGTGTTTTGCAAGAAGAGAAAGAAAGTTGTCCAAAACAGCTTGCAATCGAATGTTCATGTGAATAGAAAAGGCAGGAGAGTGGTCAGGTACTGTTTTCTCTCAGTTGGCAAGCTGCGCACACAATCGCAGTGTTGTACAGCTTATTTCATCACCTTTGCGAAGCTGCCGCTCTCTCCGGCTCCCGGAGCCGAAGAAGCTGCTTCTTCGCGCAAAGACGATTCTGCCGCTCACAGTGCTCTGCGGTGTGCGCCTTCTGCCGAAAGAGGTCCGGGAGCGGTGCTTAGCTCTGCAGAGCACCGTACCTTCGTCTTTAGCCTCTCTTCTCGTCTACATCTTAGCAAAAAGCTTTTCCACTCTGTCTGGCAAGGAGAAACTGTGCCAGCACAGAAAACATCTCCCATCGTGTTCTAGAGGCTGCACGGAGGTCTGCCGAGTGTTTTGCAAGAAGAGAAAGAAAGTTGTCCAAAACAGCTTCCAATCGAATGTTCATATGAATAGAAAAGGCAGGAGAGTGGTCAGGTAGTGTTTTCTCTCAGTTGGCAAGCTGCGCACACAATCGCAGTGTTGTACAGCTTGTTTCATCACCTTTGCCAAGCTGCCGCTCTCTCCGGCTCCCGGAGACGAAGAAGCTGCTTCTTCGCGCAAAGACGATTCTGCCGCTCACAGTGCTCTGCGGTGTGCGCCTTCTGCCGAAAGACGTCCGGGAGCGGTGCTTAGCTCTGCAGAGGACCGTACCTTCGTCTTTAGCCTCTCTTCTCGTCTACATCTTAGCAAAAAGCTTTTCCACTCTGTCTGGCAAGGAGAAACTGTGCCAGCACAAAAAACATCTCCCATCGTGTTCTAGAGGCTGCACGGAGGTCTGCCGAGTGTTTTGCAAGAAGAGAAAGAAAGTTGTCCAAAACAGCTTGCAATCGAATGTTCATGTGAATAGAAAAGGCAGGAGAGTGGTCAGGTACTGTTTTCTCTCACTTGGCAAGCTGCGCACACAATCGCAGTGTTGTACAGCTTGTTTCATCACCTTTGCCAAGCTGCCGCTCTCTCCGGCTCCCGGAGACGAAGAAGCTGCTTCTTCGCGCAAAGACGATTCTGCCGCTCACAGTGCTCTGCGGTGTGCGCCTTCTGCCGAAAGAGGTCCGGGAGCGGTGCTTAGCTCTGCAGAGCACCGTACCTTCGTCTTTAGCCTCTCTTCTCGTCTACATCTTAGCAAAAAGCTTTTCCACTCTGTCTGGCAAGGAGAAACTGTGCCAGCACAAAAAACATCTCCCATCGTGTTCTAGAGGCTGCACGGAGGTCTGCCGAGTGTTTTGCAAGAAGAGAAAGACAATTGTCCAAAACAGCTTCCAATCGAATGTTCATGTGAATAGAAAAGGCAGCAGAGTGGTCAGGTAGTGTTTTCTCTCAGTTGGCAAGCTGCGCACACAATCGCAGTGTTGTACAGCTTGTTTCATCACCTTTGCCAAGTTTCCGCTCTCTCCGGCTCCCGGAGACGAAGAAGCTGCTTCTTCGCGCAAAGACGATTCTGCCGCTCACAGTGCTCTGCGGTGTGCGCCTTCTGCCGAAAGACGCCCGGGAGCGGTGCTTAGCTCTGCAGAGCACCGTACCTTCGTCTTTAGCCTCTCTTCTCGTCTACATCTTAGCAAAAAGCTTTTCCACTCTGTCTGGCAAGGAGAAACTTTGCCAGCACAAAAAACATCTCCCATCGTGTTCTAGAGCCTGCACGGAGGTCGGCAGAGTGTTTTGCAAGAAGAGAAAGAAAGTTGTCCAAAACAGCTTGCAATCGAATGTTCATGTGAATAGAAAAGGCAGGAGAGTGGTCAGGTACTGTTTTCTCTCACTTGGCAAGCTGCGCACACAATCGCAGTGTTGTACAGCTTGTTTCATCACCTTTGCCAAGTTGCCGCTCTCTCCGGCTCCCGGAGACGAAGAAGCTGCTTCTTCGCGCAACGACGATTCTGCCGCTCGCAGTTCTCTGCGGTGTGCGCCTTCTGCCGAAAGACGCCCGGGAGCGGTGCTTAGCTCTGCAGAGCACCGCACCTTCGTCTTTAGCCTCTCTTCTCGTCTACATCTTAGCAAAAAGCTTTTCCACTCTGTCTGGCAAGGAGAAACTTTGCCAGCACAAAAAACATCTCCCATCGTGTTCTAGAGGCTGCACGGAGGTCTGCCGAGTGTTTTGCAAGAAGAGAAAGAAAGTTGTCCAAAACAGCTTGCAATCGAATGTTCATGTGAATAGAAAAGGCAGGAGAGTGGTCAGGTACTGTTTTCTCTCACTTGGCAAGCTGCGCACACAATCGCAGTGTTGTACAGCTTGTTTCATCACCTTTGCCAAGCTGCCGCTCTCTCCGGCTCCCGGAGACGAAGAAGCTGCTTCTTCGCGCAAAGACGATTCTGCCGCTCACAGTGCTCTGCGGTGTGCGCCTTCTGCCGAAAGAGGTCCGGGAGCGGTGCTTAGCCCTGCAGAGCACCGTACCTTCGTCTTTAGCCTCTCTTCTCGTCTACATCTTAGCAAAAAGCTTTTCCACTCTGTCTGGCAAGGAGAAACTGTGCCAGCACAGAAAACATCCCCCATTGTGTTCTAGAGGCTGCACGGAGGTCTCCCGAGTGTTTTGCAAGAAGAGAAAGAAAGTTGTCCAAAACAGCTTGCAACCGAAAGTTCATGTGAATAGAAAAGGGAGGAGAGTGGTCAGGTACTGTTTTCTCTCAGTTGGCAAGCTGCGCACACAATCGCAGTGTTGTACAGCTTGTTTCATCACCTTTGCCAAGCTGCCGCTCTCTCCGGCTCCCGGAGACGAAGAAGCTGCTTCTTCGCGCAAAGACGATTCTGCCGCTCGCAGTGCTCTGCGGTGTGCGCCTTCTGCCGAAAGACGCCCGGGAGCGGTGCTTGGCTCTGCAGAGCACCGTACCTTCGTCTTTAGCCTCTCTTCTCGTCTACATCTTAGCAAAAAGCTTTTCCACTCTGTCTGGCAAGGAGAAACTTTGCCAGCACAAAAAACATCTCCCATCGTGTTCTAGAGGCTGCACGGAGGTCTGCCGAGAGTTTTGCAAGAAGAGAAAGAAAGTTGTCCAAAACAGCTTCCAATCGAATGCACATGTGAATAGAAAAGGCAGGAGAGTGGTCAGGTACTGTTTTCTCTCAGTTGGCAAGCTGCGCACACAATCGCAGTGTTGTACAGCTTGTTTCATCACCTTTGCGAAGTTGCGGCCCTCTCCGGCTCCCGGAGACGAAGAAGCTGCTTCTTCGCGCAAAGACGATTCTGCCGCTCACAGTGCTCTGCGGTGTGCGCCTTCTGCCGAAAGAGGTCCGGGAGCGGTGCTTAGCTCTGCAGAGCACCGTACCTTCGTCTTTAGCCTCTCTTCTCGTCTACATCTTAGCAAAAAGCTTTTCCACTCTGTCTGGCAAGGAGAAACTGTGCCAGCACAGAAAACATCTCCCATCGTGTTCTAGAGGCTGCACGGAGGTCTGCAGAGTGTTTTGCAAGAAGAGAAAGAAAGTTGTCCAAAACAGCTTGCAATCGAATGTTCATGTGAATAGAAAAGGCAGGAGAGTGGTCAGGTACTGTTTTCTCTCAGTTGGCAAGCTGCGCACACAATCGCAGTGTTGTACAGCTTATTTCATCACCTTTGCCAAGCTGCCGCTCTCTCCGGCTCCCGGAGCCGAAGAAGCTGCTTCTTCGCGCAAAGACGATTCTGCCGCTCACAGTGCTCTGCGGTGTGCGCCTTCTGCCGAAAGAGGTCCGGGAGCGGTGCTTAGCCCTGCAGAGCACCGTACCTTCGTCTTTAGCCTCTCTTCTCGTCTACATCTTAGCAAAAAGCTTTTCCACTCTGTCTGGCAAGGAGAAACTGTGCCAGCACAGAAAACATCCCCCATTGTTTTCTAGAGGCTACACGGAGGTCTGCCGAGTGTTTTGCAAGAAGAGAAAGAAAGTTGTCCAAAACAGCTTGCAATCGAAAGTTCATGTGAATAGAAAAGGCAGGAGAGTGGTCAGGTACTGTTTTCTCTCACTTGGCAAGCTGCGCACACAATCGCAGTGTTGTACAGCTTGTTTCATCACCTTTGCCAAGCTGCCGCTCTCTCCGGCTCCCGGAGACGAAGAAGCTGCTTCTTCGCGCAAAGACGATTCTGCCGCTCACAGTGCTCTGCGGTGTGCGCCTTCTGCCGAAAGAGGTCCGGGAGCGGTGCTTAACTCTGCAGAGCACCGTACCTTCGTCTTTAGCCTCTCTTCTCGTCTACATCATAGCAAAAAGCTTTTCCACTCTGTCTGGCAAGGAGAAACTGTGCCAGCACAGAAAACATCTCCCATCGTGTTCTAGAGGCTGCACGGAGGTCTGCCGAGTGTTTTGCAAGAAGAGAAAGAAAGTTGTCCAAAACAGCTTGCAATCGAATGTTCATGTGAATAGAAAAGGCAGGAGAGTGGTCAGGTAGTGTTTTCTCTCACTTGGCAAGCTGCGCACACAATCGCAGTGTTGTACAGCTTGTTTCATCACCTTTGCCAAGCTGCCGCTCTCTCCGGCTCCCGGAGACGAAGAAGCTGCTTCTTCGCGCAAAGACGATTCTGCCGTTCACAGTGCTCTGCGGTGTGCGCCTTCTGCCGAAAGACGCCCGGGAGCGGTGCTTAGCTCTGCAGAGCACCGTACCTTCGTCTTTAGCCTCTCTTCTCGTCTACATCTTAGCAAAAAGCTTTTCCACTCTGTCTGGCAAGGAGAAACTGTGCCAGCACAAAAAACATCTCCCATCGTGTTCTAGAGGCTGCACGGAGGTCTGCCGAGTGTTTTTCAAGAAGAGAAAGAAAGTTGTCCAAAACAGCTTGCAATCGAACGTTCATGTGAATAGAAAAGGCAGGAGAGTGGTCAGGTACTGTTTTCTCTCAGTTGACAAGCTGCGCACACAATCGCAGTGTTGTACAGCTTGTTTCATCACCTTTGCCAAGCTGCCGCTCTCTCCAGCTCCCGGAGACGAAGAAGCTGCTTCTTCGCGCAAAGACGATTCTGCCGCTCACAGTGCTCTGCGGTGTGCGCCTTCTGCCGAAAGACGTCCGGGAGCGGTGCTTAGCTCTGCAGAGCACCGTACCTTCGTCTTTAGCCTCTCTTCTCGTCTACATCTTAGCAAAAAGCTTTTCCACTCTGTCTGGCTTGGAGAAACTGTGCCAGCACAGAAAACATCTCCCATCGTGTTCTAGAGGCTGCACGGAGGTCTGCCGAGTGTTTTGCAAGAAGAGAAAGAAAGTTGTCCAAAACAGCTTGCAATCGAATGTTCATGTGAATAGAAAAGGCAGGAGAGTGGTCAGGTAGTGTTTTCTCTCACTTGGCAAGCTGCGCACACAATCGCAGTGTTGTACAGCTTGTTTCATCACCTTTGCCAAGCTGCCGCTCTCTCCGGCTCCCGGAGACGAAGAAGCTGCTTCTTCGCGCAAAGACGATTCTGCCGCTCACTGTGCTCTCCGGTGTGCGCCTTCTGCCGAAAGAGGTCCGTGAGCGGTGCTTAGCCCTGCAGAGCACCGTACCTTCGTCTTTAGCCTCTCTTCTCGTCTACATCTTAGCAAAAAGCTTTTCCACTCTGTCTGGCAAGGAGAAACTGTGCCAGCACAGAAAACATCTCCCATCGTGTTCTAGAGGCTGCACGGAGGTCTGCCGAGTGTTTTGCAAGAAGAGAAAGAAAGTTGTCCAAAACAGCTTTCAATCGAATGTTCATGTGAATAGAAAAGGCAGGAGAGTGGTCAGGTACTGTTTTCTCTCAGTTGGCAAGCTGCGCACACAATCGCAGTGTTGTACAGCTTGTTTCATCACCTTTGCCAAGCTGCCGCTTTCTCCGGCTCCCGGAGACGAAGAAGCTGCTTCTTCGCGCAAAGACGATTCTGCCGCTCACAGTGCTCTGCGGTGTGCGCCTTCTGCCGAAAGAGGTCCGGGAGCGGTGCTTAGCTCTGCAGAGCACCGTACCTTCGTCTTTAGCCTCTCTTCTCGTCTACATCTTAGCAAAAAGCTTTTCCACTCTGTCTGGCAAGGAGAAACTGTGCCAGCACAAAAAACATCTCCCATCGTGTTCTAGAGGCTGCACGGAGGTCTGCAGAGTGTTTTGCAAGAAGAGAAAGAAAGTTGTCCAAAACAGCTTGCAATCGAATGTTCATGTGAATAGAAAAGGCAGGAGAGTGGTCAGGTACTGTTTTCTCTCAGTTGGCAAGCTGCGCACACAATCGCAGTGTTGTACAGCTTATTTCATCACCTTTGCGAAGCTGCCGCTCTCTCCGGCTCCCGGAGCCGAAGAAGCTGCTTCTTCGCGCAAAGACGATTCTGCCGCTCACAGTGCTCTGCGGTGTGCGCCTTCTGCCGAAAGAGGTCCGGGAGCGGTGCTTAGCTCTGCAGAGCACCGTACCTTCGTCTTTAGCCTCTCTTCTCGTCTACATCTTAGCAAAAAGCTTTTCCACTCTGTCTGGCAAGGAGAAACTGTGCCAGCACAGAAAACATCTCCCATCGTGTTCTAGAGGCTGCACGGAGGTCTGCCGAGTGTTTTGCAAGAAGAGAAAGAAAGTTGTCCAAAACAGCTTCCAATCGAATGTTCATATGAATAGAAAAGGCAGGAGAGTGGTCAGGTAGTGTTTTCTCTCAGTTGGCAAGCTGCGCACACAATCGCAGTGTTGTACAGCTTGTTTCATCACCTTTGCCAAGCTGCCGCTCTCTCCGGCTCCCGGAGACGAAGAAGCTGCTTCTTCGCGCAAAGACGATTCTGCCGCTCACAGTGCTCTGCGGTGTGCGCCTTCTGCCGAAAGACGTCCGGGAGCGGTGCTTAGCTCTGCAGAGCACCGTACCTTCGTCTTTAGCCTCTCTTCTCGTCTACATCTTAGCAAAAAGCTTTTCCACTCTGTCTGGCAAGGAGAAACTGTGCCAGCACAAAAAACATCTCCCATCGTGTTCTAGAGGCTGCACGGAGGTCTGCCGAGTGTTTTGCAAGAAGAGAAAGAAAGTTGTCCAAAACAGCTTGCAATCGAATGTTCATGTGAATAGAAAAGGCAGGAGAGTGGTCAGGTACTGTTTTCTCTCACTTGGCAAGCTGCGCACACAATCGCAGTGTTGTACAGCTTGTTTCATCACCTTTGCCAAGCTGCCGCTCTCTCCGGCTCCCGGAGACGAAGAAGCTGCTTCTTCGCGCAAAGACGATTCTGCCGCTCACAGTGCTCTGCGGTGTGCGCCTTCTGCCGAAAGAGGTCCGGGAGCGGTGCTTAGCTCTGCAGAGCACCGTACCTTCGTCTTTAGCCTCTCTTCTCGTCTACATCTTAGCAAAAAGCTTTTCCACTCTGTCTGGCAAGGAGAAACTGTGCCAGCACAAAAAACATCTCCCATCGTGTTCTAGAGGCTGCACGGAGGTCTGCCGAGTGTTTTGCAAGAAGAGAAAGACAATTGTCCAAAACAGCTTCCAATCGAATGTTCATGTGAATAGAAAAGGCAGCAGAGTGGTCAGGTAGTGTTTTCTCTCAGTTGGCAAGCTGCGCACACAATCGCAGTGTTGTACAGCTTGTTTCATCACCTTTGCCAAGCTGCCGCTCTCTCCGGCTCCCGGAGACGAAGAAGCTGCTTCTTCGCGCAAAGACGATTCTGCCGCTCACAGTGCTCTGCGGTGTGCGCCTTCTGCCGAAAGACGCCCGGGAGCGGTGCTTAGCTCTGCAGAGCACCGTACCTTCGTCTTTAGCCTCTCTTCTCGTCTACATCTTAGCAAAAAGCTTTTCCACTCTGTCTGGCAAGGAGAAACTTTGCCAGCACAAAAAACATCTCCCATCGTGTTCTAGAGCCTGCACGGAGGTCGGCAGAGTGTTTTGCAAGAAGAGAAAGAAAGTTGTCCAAAACAGCTTGCAATCGAATGTTCATGTGAATAGAAAAGGCAGGAGAGTGGTCAGGTACTCTTTTCTCTCAGTTGGCAAGCTGCGCACACAATCGCAGTGTTGTACAGCTTGTTTCATCACCTTTGCCAAGCTGCCTCTCTCTCCGGCTCCCGGAGACGAAGAAGCTGCTTCTTCGCGCAAAGACGATTCTGCCGCTCACAGTGCTCTGCGGTGTGCGCCTTCTGCCGAAAGACGCCCGGGAGCGGTGCTTAGCTCTGCAGAGCACCGTACCTTCGTCTTTAGCCTCTCTTCTCGTCTACATCATAGCAAAAAGCTTTTCCACTCTGTCTGGCAAGGAGAAACTGTGCCAGCACAGAAAACATCTCCCATCGTGTTCTAGAGGCTGCACGGAGGTCTGCCGAGTGTTTTGCAAGAAGAGAAAGAAAGTTGTCCAAAACAGCTTGCAATCGAATGTTCATGTGAATAGAAAAGGCAGGAGAGTGGTCAGGTACTGTTTTCTCTCAGTTGGCAAGCTGCGCACACAATCGCAGTGTTGTACAGCTTGTTTCATCACCTTTGCCAAGCTGCCGCTTTCTCCGGCTCCCGGAGACGAAGAAGCTGCTTCTTCGCGCAAAGACGATTCTGCCGCTCACAGTGCTCTGCGGTGTGCGCCTTCTGCCGAAAGAGGTCCGGGAGCGGTGCTTAGCTCTGCAGAGCACCGTACCTTCGTCTTTAGCCTCTCTTCTCGTCTACATCTTAGCAAAAAGCTTTTCCACTCTGTCTGGCAAGGAGAAACTGTGCCAGCACAAAAAACATCTCCCATCGTGTTCTAGAGGCTGCACGGAGGTCTGCAGAGTGTTTTGCAAGAAGAGAAAGAAAGTTGTCCAAAACAGCTTGCAATCGAATGTTCATGTGAATAGAAAAGGCAGGAGAGTGGTCAGGTACTGTTTTCTCTCAGTTGGCAAGCTGCGCACACAATCGCAGTGTTGTACAGCTTATTTCATCACCTTTGCGAAGCTGCCGCTCTCTCCGGCTCCCGGAGCCGAAGAAGCTGCTTCTTCGCGCAAAGACGATTCTGCCGCTCACAGTGCTCTGCGGTGTGCGCCTTCTGCCGAAAGAGGTCCGGGAGCGGTGCTTAGCTCTGCAGAGCACCGTACCTTCGTCTTTAGCCTCTCTTCTCGTCTACATCTTAGCAAAAAGCTTTTCCACTCTGTCTGGCAAGGAGAAACTGTGCCAGCACAGAAAACATCTCCCATCGTGTTCTAGAGGCTGCACGGAGGTCTGCCGAGTGTTTTGCCAGAAGAGAAAGAAAGTTGTGCAAAACAGCTTCCAATCGAATGTTCATATGAATAGAAAAGGCAGGAGAGTGGTCAGGTAGTGTTTTCTCTCAGTTGGCAAGCTGCGCACACAATCGCAGTGTTGTACAGCTTGTTTCATCACCTTTGCCAAGCTGCCGCTCTCTCCGGCTCCCGGAGACGAAGAAGCTGCTTCTTCGCGCAAAGACGATTCTGCCGCTCACAGTGCTCTGCGGTGTGCGCCTTCTGCCGAAAGACGTCCGGGAGCGGTGCTTAGCTCTGCAGAGCACCGTACCTTCGTCTTTAGCCTCTCTTCTCGTCTACATCTTAGCAAAAAGCTTTTCCACTCTGTCTGGCAAGGAGAAACTGTGCCAGCACAAAAAACATCTCCCATCGTGTTCTAGAGCCTGCACGGAGGTCTGCCGAGTGTTTTGCAAGAAGAGAAAGAAAGTTGTCCAAAACAGCTTGCAATCGAATGTTCATGTGAATAGAAAAGGCAGGAGAGTGGTCAGGTACTGTTTTCTCTCACTTGGCAAGCTGCGCACACAATCGCAGTGTTGTACAGCTTGTTTCATCACCTTTGCCAAGCTGCCGCTCTCTCCGGCTCCCGGAGACGAAGAAGCTGCTTCTTCGCGCAAAGACGATTCTGCCGCTCACAGTGCTCTGCGGTGTGCGCCTTCTGCCGAAAGAGGTCCGGGAGCGGTGCTTAGCTCTGCAGAGCACCGTACCTTCGTCTTTAGCCTCTCTTCTCGTCTACATCTTAGCAAAAAGCTTTTCCACTCTGTCTGGCAAGGAGAAACTGTGCCAGCACAAAAAACATCTCCCATCGTGTTCTAGAGGCTGCACGGAGGTCTGCCGAGTGTTTTGCAAGAAGAGAAAGACAATTGTCCAAAACAGCTTCCAATCGAATGTTCATGTGAATAGAAAAGGCAGCAGAGTGGTCAGGTAGTGTTTTCTCTCAGTTGGCAAGCTGCGCACACAATCGCAGTGTTGTACAGCTTGTTTCATCACCTTTGCCAAGTTTCCGCTCTCTCCGGCTCCCGGAGACGAAGAAGCTGCTTCTTCGCGCAAAGACGATTCTGCCGCTCACAGTGCTCTGCGGTGTGCGCCTTCTGCCGAAAGACGCCCGGGAGCGGTGCTTAGCTCTGCAGAGCACCGTACCTTCGTCTTTAGCCTCTCTTCTCGTCTACATCTTAGCAAAAAGCTTTTCCACTCTGTCTGGCAAGGAGAAACTTTGCCAGCACAAAAAACATCTCCCATCGTGTTCTAGAGCCTGCACGGAGGTCGGCAGAGTGTTTTGCAAGAAGAGAAAGAAAGTTGTCCAAAACAGCTTGCAATCGAATGTTCATGTGAATAGAAAAGGCAGGAGAGTGGTCAGGTACTCTTTTCTCTCAGTTGGCAAGCTGCGCACACAATCGCAGTGTTGTACAGCTTGTTTCATCACCTTTGCCAAGCTGCCTCTCTCTCCGGCTCCCGGAGACGAAGAAGCTGCTTCTTCGCGCAAAGACGATTCTGCCGCTCACAGTGCTCTGCGGTGTGCGCCTTCTGCCGAAAGACGCCCGGGAGCGGTGCTTAGCTCTGCAGAGCACCGTACCTTCGTCTTTAGCCTCTCTTCTCGTCTACATCATAGCAAAAAGCTTTTCCACTCTGTCTGGCAAGGAGAAACTGTGCCAGCACAGAAAACATCTCCCATCGTGTTCTAGAGGCTGCACGGAGGTCTGCCGAGTGTTTTGCAAGAAGAGAAAGAAAGTTGTCCAAAACAGCTTGCAATCGAATGTTCATGTGAATAGAAAAGGCAGGAGAGTGGTCAGGTACTGTTTTCTCTCACTTGGCAAGCTGCGCACACAATCGCAGTGTTGTACAGCTTGTTTCATCACCTTTGCCAAGTTGCCGCTCTCTCCGGCTCCCGGAGACGAAGAAGCTGCTTCTTCGCGCAAAGACGATTCTGCCGCTCACAGTGCTCTGCGGTATGCGCCTTCTGCCGAAAGAGGTCCGGGAGCGGTGCTTAGCTCTGCAGAGCACCGTACCTTCGTCTTTAGCCTCTCTTCTCATCTACATCTTAGCAAAAAGCTTTTCCACTCTGTCTGGCAAGGAGAAACTGTGCCAGCACAAAAAACATCTCCCATCGTGTTCTAGAGGCTGCACGGAGGTCTGCCGAGTGTTTTGCAAGAAGAGAAAGAAAGTTGTCCAAAACAGCTTGCAATCGAATGTTCATGTGAATAGAAAAGGCAGGAGAGTGGTCAGGTACTGTTTTCTCTCAGTTGGCAAGCTGCGCACACAATCGCAGTGTTGTACAGCTTGTTTCATCACCTTTGCCAAGTTGCCTCTCTCTCCGGCTCCCGGAGACGAAGAAGCTGCTTCTTCGCGCAAAGACGATTCTGCCGCTCGCAGTGCTCTGCGGTGTGCGCCTTCTGCCGAAAGACGCCCGGAGCGGTGCTTAGATCTGCAGAGCACCGTACCTTCGTCTTTAGCCTCTCTTCTCGTCTACATCTTAGCAAAAAGCTTTTCCACTCTGTCTGGCAAGGAGAAACTTTGCCAGCACAAAAAACATCTCCCATCGTGTTCTAGAGCCTGCACGGAGGTCGGCAGAGTGTTTTGCAAGAAGAGAAAGAAAGTTGTCCAAAACAGCTTGCAATCGAATGTTCATGTGAATAGAAAAGGCAGGAGAGTGGTCAGGTACTGTTTTCTCTCACTTGGCAAGCTGCGCACACAATCGCAGTGTTGTACAGCTTGTTTCATCACCTTTGCCAAGCTGCCGCTCTCTCCGGCTCCCGGAGACGAAGAAGCTGCTTCTTCGCGCAAAGACGATTCTGCCGCTCACAGTGCTCTGCGGTGTGCGCCTTCTGCCGAAAGAGGTCCGGGAGCGGTGCTTAGCTCTGCAGAGCACCGTACCTTCGTCTTTAGCCTCTCTTCTCGTCTACATCATAGCAAAAAGCTTTTCCACTCTGTCTGGCAAGGAGAAACTGTGCCAGCACAGAAAACATCTCCCATCGTGTTCTAGAGGCTGCACGGAGGTCTGCCGAGTGTTTTGCAAGAAGAGAAAGAAAGTTGTCCAAAACAGCTTGCAATCGAATGTTCATGTGAATAGAAAAGGCAGGAGAGTGGTCAGGTACTGTTTTCTCTCAGTTGGCAAGCTGCGCACACAATCGCAGTGTTGTACAGCTTGTTTCATCACCTTTGCCAGCTGCCGCTCTCTCCGGCTCCCGGAGACGAAGAAGCTGCTTCTTCGCGCAAAGACGATTCTGCCGCTCACAGTGCTCTGCGGTGTGCGCCTTCTGCCGAAAGACGCCCGGGAGCGGTGCTTAGCTCTGCAGAGCACCGTACCTTCGTCTTTAGCCTCTCTTCTCGTCTACATCTTAGCAAAAAGCTTTTCCACTCTGTCTGGCAAGGAGAAACTGTGCCAGCACAAAAAACATCTCCCATCGTGTTCTAGAGCCTGCACGGAGGTCTGCAGAGTGTTTTGCAAGAAGAGAAAGAAAGTTGTCCAAAACAGCTTGCAATCGAATGTTCATGTGAATAGAAAAGGCAGGAGAGTGGTCAGGTACTGTTTTCTCTCAGTTGACAAGCTGCGCACACAATCGCAGTGTTGTACAGCTTGTTTCATCACCTTTGCCAAGCTGCCGCTCTCTCCAGCTCCCGGAGACGAAGAAGCTGCTTCTTCGCGCAAAGACGATTCTGCCGCTCACAGTGCTCTGCGGTGTGCGCCTTCTGCCGAAAGACGTCCGGGAGCGGTGCTTAGCTCTGCAGAGCACCGTACCTTCGTCTTTACCCTCTCTTCTCGTCTACATCTTAGCAAAAAGCTTTTCCACTCTGTCTGGCAAGGAGAAACTGTGCCAGCACAGAAAACATCTCCCATCGTGTTCTAGAGGCTGCACGAAGGTCTGCCGAGTGTTTTGCAAGAAGAGAAAGAAAGTTGTCCAAAACAGCTTGCAATCGAATGTTCATGTGAATAGAAAAGGCAGGAGAGTGGTCAGGTACTGTTTTCTCTCAGTTGGCAAGCTGCGCACACAATCGCAGTGTTGTACAGCTTGTTTCATCACCTTTGCCAAGCTGCCGCTCTCTCCGGCTCCCGGAGACGAAGAAGCTGCTTCTTCGCGCAAAGACGATTCTGCCGCTCACAGTGCTCTGTGGTGTGCGCCTTCTGCCGAAAGAGGTCAGGGAGCGGTGCTTAGCTCTGCAGAGCACCGTACCTTCGTCTTTAGCCTCTCTTCTCGTCTACATCTTAGCAAAAATCTCTTCCACTCTGTCTGGAAAGGAGAAACTTTGCCAGCACAGAAAACATCTCCCATCGTGTTCTAGAGGCTGCACGGAGGTCTGCCGATAGTTTTGCAAGAAGAGAAAGAAAGTTGTCCAAAACAGCTTGCAATCGAATGTTCATGTGAATAGAAAAGGCAGGAGAGTGGTCAGGTACTGTTTTCTCTCAGTTGGGAAGCTGCGCACACAATCGCAGTGTTGTACAGCTTGTTTCATCACCTTTGCCAAGCTGCCGCTCTCTCCGGCTCCCGGAGACGAAGAAGCTGCTTCTTCGCGCAAAGACGATTCTGCCGCTCACTGTGCTCTCCGGTGTGCGCCTTCTGCCGAAAGAGGTCCGGGAGCGGTGCTTAGCCCTGCAGAGCACCGTACCTTCGTCTTTAGCCTCTCTTCTCGTCTACATCTTAGCAAAAAGCTTTTCCACTCTGTCTGGCAAGGAGAAACTGTGCCAGCACAGAAAACATCTCCCATCGTGTTCTAGAGGCTGCACGGAGGTCTGCCGAGTGTTTTGCAAGAAGAGAAAGAAAGTTGTCCAAAACAGCTTGCAATCGAATGTTCATGTGAATAGAAAAGGCAGGAGAGTGGTCAGGTACTGTTTTCTCTCAGTTGGCAAGCTGCGCACACAATCGCAGTGTTGTACAGCTTGTTTCATCACCTTTGCGAAGCTGCCGCTTTCTCCGGCTCCCGGAGACGAAGAAGCTGCTTCTTCGCGCAAAGACGATTCTGCCGCTCACTGTGCTCTGCGGTGTGCGCCTTCTGCCGAAAGAGGTCCGGGAGCGGTGCTTAGCTCTGCAGAGCACCGTACCTTCGTCTTTAGCCTCTCTTCTCGTCTACATCTTAGCAAAAAGCTTTTCCACTCTGTCTGGCAAGGAGAAACTGTGCCAGCACAGAAAACATCTCCCATCGTGTTCTAGAGGCTGCACGGAGGTCTGCCGAGTGTTTTGCAAGAAGAGAAAGAAAGTTGTCCAAAACAGCTTCCAATCGAATGTTCATGTGAATAGAAAAGGCACGAGAGTGGTCAGGTACTGTTTTCTCTCAGTTGGCAAGCTGCGCACACAATCGCAGTGTTGTACAGCTTGTTTCATCACCTTTGCCAAGCTGCCGCTCTCTCCGGCTCCCGGAGACGAAGAAGCTGCTTCTTCGCGCAAAGACGATTCTGCCGCTCACAGTGCTCTGCGGTGTGCGCCTTCTGCCGAAAGAGGTCAGGGAGCGGTGCTTAGCTCTGCAGAGCACCGTACCTTCGTCTTTAGCCTCTCTTCTCGTCTACATCTTAGCAAAAAGCTTTTCCACTCTGTCTGGCAAGGAGAAACTGTGCCAGCACAAAAAACATCTCCCATCGTGTTCTAGAGGCTGCACGGAGGTCTGCCGAGTGTTTTGCAAGAAGAGAAAGAAAGTTGTCCAAAACAGCTTGCAATCGAATGTTCATGTGAATAGAAAAGGCAGGAGAGTGGTCAGGTACTGTTTTCTCTCAGTTGGCAAGCTGCGCACACAATCGCAGTGTTGTACAGCTTGTTTCATCACCTTTGCCAAGCTGCCGCTCTCTCCGGCTCCCGGAGACGAAGAAGCTGCTTCTTCGCGCAAAGACGATTCTGCCGCTCACAGTGCTCTGCGGTGTGCGCCTTCTGCCGAAAGAGGTCCGGGAGCGGTGCTTAGCTCTGCAGAGCACCGTACCTTCGTCTTTAGCCTCTCTTCTCGTCTACATCATAGCAAAAAGCTTTTCCACTCTGTCTGGCAAGGAGAAACTGTGCCAGCACAGAAAACATCTCCCATCGTGTTCTAGAGGCTGCACGAAGGTCTGCCGAGTGTTTTGCAAGAAGAGAAAGAAAGTTGTCCAAAACAGCTTGCAATCGAATGTTCATGTGAATAGAAAAGGCAGGAGAGTGGTCAGGTACTGTTTTCTCTCACTTGGCAAGCTGCGCACACAATCGCAGTGTTGTACAGCTTGTTTCATCACCTTTGCCAAGCTGCCGCTCTCTCCGGCTCCCGGAGACGAAGAAGCTGCTTCTTCGCGCAAAGACGATTCTGCCGCTCACAGTGCTCTGCGGTATGCGCCTTCTGCCGAAAGAGGTCCGGGAGCGGTGCTTAGCTCTGCAGAGCACCGTACCTTCGTCTTTAGCCTCTCTTCTCGTCTACATCTTAGCAAAAAGCTTTTCCACTCTGTCTGGCAAGGAGAAACTGTGCCAGCACAAAAAACATCTCCCATCGTGTTCTAGAGGCTGCACGGAGGTCTGCCGAGTGTTTTGCAAGAAGAGAAAGAAAGTTGTCCAAAACAGCTTGCAATCGAATGTTCATGTGAATAGAAAAGGCAGGAGAGTGGTCAGGTAGTGTTTTCTCTCAGTTGGCAAGCTGCGCACACAATCGCAGTGTTGTACAGCTTGTTTCATCACCTTTGCCAAGTTGCCGCTCTCTCCGGCTCCCGGAGACGAAGAAGCTGCTTCTTCGCGCAAAGACGATTCTGCCGCTCGCAGTGCTCTGCGGTGTGCGCCTTCTGCCGAAAGACGCCCGGGAGCTGTGCTTAGCTCTGCAGAGCACCGTACCTTCGTCTTTAGCCTCTCTTCTCGTCTACATCTTAGCAAAAAGCTTTTCCACTCTGTCTGGCAAGGAGAAACTTTGCCAGCACAAAAAACATCTCCCATCGTGTTCTAGAGCCTGCACGGAGGTCGGCAGAGTGTTTTGCAAGAAGAGAAAGAAAGTTGTCCAAAACAGCTTGCAATCGAATGTTCATGTGAATAGAAAAGGCAGGAGAGTGGTCAGGTACTGTTTTCTCTCAGTTGGCAAGCTGCGCACACAATCGCAGTGTTGTACAGCTTGTTTCATCACCTTTGCCAAGCTGCCTCTCTCTCCGGCTCCCGGAGACGAAGAAGCTGCTTCTTCGCGCAAAGACGATTCTGCCGCTCACAGTGCTCTGCGGTGTGCGCCTTCTGCCGAAAGAGGTCCGGGAGCGGTGCTTAGATCTGCAGAGCACCGTACCTTCGTCTTTAGCCTCTCTTCTCGTCTACATCATAGCAAAAAGCTTTTCCACTCTGTCTGGCAAGGAGAAACTGTGCCAGCACAGAAAACATCTCCCATCGTGTTCTAGAGGCTGCACGGAGGTCTGCCGAGTGTTTTGCAAGAAGAGAAAGAAAGTTGTCCAAAACAGCTTGCAATCGAATGTTCATGTGAATAGAAAAGGCAGGAGAGTGGTCAGGTACTGTTTTCTCTCACTTGGCAAGCTGCGCACACAATCGCAGTGTTGTACAGCTTGTTTCATCACTTTTGCCAAGCTGCCGCTCTCTCCGGCTCCCGGAGACGAAGAAGCTGCTTCTTCGCGCAAAGACGATTCTGCCGCTCACAGTGCTCTGTGGTGTGCGCCTTCTGCCGAAAGAGGTCAGGGAGCGGTGCTTAGCTCTGCAGAGCACCGTACCTTCGTCTTTAGCCTCTCTTCTCGTCTACATCTTAGCAAAAAGCTTTTCCACTCTGTCTGGCAAGGAGAAACTGTGCCAGCACAAAAAACATCTCCCATCGTGTTCTAGAGGCTGCACGGAGGTCTGCCGAGTGTTTTGCAAGAAGAGAAAGAAAGTTGTCCAAAACAGCTTCCAATCGAATCTTCATGTGAATAGAAAAGGCAGGAGAGTGGTCAGGTACTGTTTTCTCTCAGTTGGCAAGCTGCGCACACAATCGCAGTGTTGTACAGCTTGTTTCATCACCTTTGCCAAGTTGCCGCTCTCTCCGGCTCCCGGAGACGAAGAAGCTGCTTCTTCGCGCAAAGACGATTCTGCCGCTCGCAGTGCTCTGCGGTGTGCGCCTTCTGCCGAAAGACGCCCGGGAGCGGTGCTTAGCCCTGCAGAGCACCGTACCTTCGTCTTTAGCCTCTCTTCTCGTCTACATCTTAGCAAAAAGCTTTTCCACTCTGTCTGGCAAGGAGAAACTGTGCCAGCACAGAAAACATCTCCCATCGTGTTCTAGAGGCTGCACGGAGGTCTGCCGAGTGTTTTGCAAGAAGAGAAAGAAAGTTGTCCAAAACAGCTTCCAATCGAATGTTCATATGAATAGAAAAGGCAGGAGAGTGGTCAGGTAGTGTTTTCTCTCAGTTGGCAAGCTGCGCACACAATCGCAGTGTTGTACAGCTTGTTTCATCACCTTTGCCAAGCTGCCGCTCTCTCCGGCTCCCGGAGACGAAGAAGCTGCTTCTTCGCGCAAAGACGATTCTGCCGCTCACAGTGCTCTGCGGTGTGCGCCTTCTGCCGAAAGACGTCCGGGAGCGGTGCTTAGCTCTGCAGAGCACCGTACCTTCGTCTTTAGCCTCTCTTCTCGTCTACATCTTAGCAAAAAGCTTTTCCACTCTGTCTGGCAAGGAGAAACTGTGCCAGCACAAAAAACATCTCCCATCGTGTTCTAGAGCCTGCACGGAGGTCTGCCGAGTGTTTTGCAAGAAGAGAAAGAAAGTTGTCCAAAACAGCTTGCAATCGAATGTTCATCTGAATAGAAAAGGCAGGAGAGTGGTCAGGTACTGTTTTCTCTCACTTGGCAAGCTGCGCACACAATCGCAGTGTTGTACAGCTTGTTTCATCACCTTTGCCAAGCTGCCGCTCTCTCCGGCTCCCGGAGACGAAGAAGCTGCTTCTTCGCGCAAAGACGATTCTGCCGCTCACAGTGCTCTGCGGTGTGCGCCTTCTGCCGAAAGAGGTCCGGGAGCGGTGCTTAGCTCTGCAGAGCACCGTACCTTCGTCTTTAGCCTCTCTTCTCGTCTACATCTTAGCAAAAAGCTTTTCCACTCTGTCTGGCAAGGAGAAACTGTGCCAGCACAAAAAACATCTCCCATCGTGTTCTAGAGGCTGCACGGAGGTCTGCCGAGTGTTTTGCAAGAAGAGAAAGACAATTGTCCAAAACAGCTTCCAATCGAATGTTCATGTGAATAGAAAAGGCAGCAGAGTGGTCAGGTAGTGTTTTCTCTCAGTTGGCAAGCTGCGCACACAATCGCAGTGTTGTACAGCTTGTTTCATCACCTTTGCCAAGTTTCCGCTCTCTCCGGCTCCCGGAGACGAAGAAGCTGCTTCTTCGCGCAAAGACGATTCTGCCGCTCACAGTGCTCTGCGGTGTGCGCCTTCTGCCGAAAGACGCCCGGGAGCGGTGCTTAGCTCTGCAGAGCACCGTACCTTCGTCTTTAGCCTCTCTTCTCGTCTACATCTTAGCAAAAAGCTTTTCCACTCTGTCTGGCAAGGAGAAACTTTGCCAGCACAAAAAACATCTCCCATCGTGTTCTAGAGCCTGCACGGAGGTCGGCAGAGTGTTTTGCAAGAAGAGAAAGAAAGTTGTCCAAAACAGCTTGCAATCGAATGTTCATGTGAATAGAAAAGGCAGGAGAGTGGTCAGGTACTCTTTTCTCTCAGTTGGCAAGCTGCGCACACAATCGCAGTGTTGTACAGCTTGTTTCATCACCTTTGCCAAGCTGCCTCTCTCTCCGGCTCCCGGAGACGAAGAAGCTGCTTCTTCGCGCAAAGACGATTCTGCCGCTCACAGTGCTCTGCGGTGTGCGCCTTCTGCCGAAAGAGGTCCGGGAGCGGTGCTTAGCTCTGCAGAGCACCGTACCTTCGTCTTTAGCCTCTCTTCTCGTCTACATCATAGCAAAAAGCTTTTCCACTCTGTCTGGCAAGGAGAAACTGTGCCAGCACAGAAAACATCTCCCATCGTGTTCTAGAGGCTGCACGGAGGTCTGCCGAGTGTTTTGCAAGAAGAGAAAGAAAGTTGTCCAAAACAGCTTGCAATCGAATGTTCATGTGAATAGAAAAGGCAGGAGAGTGGTCAGGTACTGTTTTCTCTCACTTGGCAAGCTGCGCACACAATCGCAGTGTTGTACAGCTTGTTTCATCACCTTTGCCAAGTTGCCGCTCTCTCCGGCTCCCGGAGACGAAGAAGCTGCTTCTTCGCGCAAAGACGATTCTGCCGCTCACAGTGCTCTGCGGTATGCGCCTTCTGCCGAAAGAGGTCCGGGAGCGGTGCTTAGCTCTGCAGAGCACCGTACCTTCGTCTTTAGCCTCTCTTCTCATCTACATCTTAGCAAAAAGCTTTTCCACTCTGTCTGGCAAGGAGAAACTGTGCCAGCACAAAAAACATCTCCCATCGTGTTCTAGAGGCTGCACGGAGGTCTGCCGAGTGTTTTGCAAGAAGAGAAAGAAAGTTGTCCAAAACAGCTTGCAATCGAATGTTCATGTGAATAGAAAAGGCAGGAGAGTGGTCAGGTACTGTTTTCTCTCAGTTGGCAAGCTGCGCACACAATCGCAGTGTTGTACAGCTTGTTTCATCACCTTTGCCAAGTTGCCGCTCTCTCCGGCTCCCGGAGACGAAGAAGCTGCTTCTTCGCGCAAAGACGATTCTGCCGCTCGCAGTGCTCTGCGGTGTGCGCCTTCTGCCGAAAGACGCCCGGGAGCGGTGCTTAGATCTGCAGAGCACCGTACCTTCGTCTTTAGCCTCTCTTCTCGTCTACATCTTAGCAAAAAGCTTTTCCACTCTGTCTGGCAAGGAGAAACTTTGCCAGCACAAAAAACATCTCCCATCGTGTTCTAGAGCCTGCACGGAGGTCGGCAGAGTGTTTTGCAAGAAGAGAAAGAAAGTTGTCCAAAACAGCTTGCAATCGAATGTTCATGTGAATAGAAAAGGCAGGAGAGTGGTCAGGTACTGTTTTCTCTCACTTGGCAAGCTGCGCACACAATCGCAGTGTTGTACAGCTTGTTTCATCACCTTTGCCAAGCTGCCGCTCTCTCCGGCTCCCGGAGACGAAGAAGCTGCTTCTTCGCGCAAAGACGATTCTGCCGCTCACAGTGCTCTGCGGTGTGCGCCTTCTGCCGAAAGAGGTCCGGGAGCGGTGCTTAGCTCTGCAGAGCACCGTACCTTCGTCTTTAGCCTCTCTTCTCGTCTACATCATAGCAAAAAGCTTTTCCACTCTGTCTGGCAAGGAGAAACTGTGCCAGCACAGAAAACATCTCCCATCGTGTTCTAGAGGCTGCACGGAGGTCTGCCGAGTGTTTTGCAAGAAGAGAAAGAAAGTTGTCCAAAACAGCTTGCAATCGAATGTTCATGTGAATAGAAAAGGCAGGAGAGTGGTCAGGTACTGTTTTCTCTCAGTTGGCAAGCTGCGCACACAATCGCAGTGTTGTACAGCTTGTTTCATCACCTTTGCCAAGCTGCCGCTCTCTCCGGCTCCCGGAGACGAAGAAGCTGCTTCTTCGCGCAAAGACGATTCTGCCGCTCACAGTGCTCTGCGGTGTGCGCCTTCTGCCGAAAGAGGTCCGGGAGCGGTGCTTAGCTCTGCAGAGCACCGTACCTTCGTCTTTAGCCTCTCTTCTCGTCTACATCTTAGCAAAAAGCTTTTCCACTCTGTCTGGCAAGGAGAAACTGTGCCAGCACAAAAAACATCTCCCATCGTGTTCTAGAGCCTGCACGGAGGTCTGCAGAGTGTTTTGCAAGAAGAGAAAGAAAGTTGTCCAAAACAGCTTGCAATCGAATGTTCATGTGAATAGAAAAGGCAGGAGAGTGGTCAGGTACTGTTTTCTCTCAGTTGACAAGCTGCGCACACAATCGCAGTGTTGTACAGCTTGTTTCATCACCTTTGCCAAGCTGCCGCTCTCTCCAGCTCCCGGAGACGAAGAAGCTGCTTCTTGGCGCAAAGACGATTCTGCCGCTCACAGTGCTCTGCGGTGTGCGCCTTCTGCCGAAAGAGGTCCGGGAGCGGTGCTTAGCTCTGCAGAGCACCGTACCTTCGTCTTTAGCCTCTCTTCTCGTCTACATCTTAGCAAAAAGCTTTTCCACTCTGTCTGGCAAGGAGAAACTGTGCCAGCACAGAAAACATCTCCCATCGTGTTCTAGAGGCTGCACGGAGGTCTGCCGAGTGTTTTGCAAGAAGAGAAAGAAAGTTGTCCAAAACAGCTTGCAATCGAATGTTCATGTGAATAGAAAAGGCAGGAGAGTGGTCAGGTACTGTTTTCTCTCAGTTGGCAAGCTGCGCACACAATCGCAGTGTTGTACAGCTTGTTTCATCACTTTTGCCAAGCTGCCGCTCTCTCCGGCTCCCGGAGACGAAGAAGCTGCTTCTTCGCGCAAAGACGATTCTGCCGCTCACAGTGCTCTGTGGTGTGCGCCTTCTGCCGGAAGAGGTCAGGGAGCGGTGCTTAGCTCTGCAGAGCACCGTACCTTCGTCTTTAGCCTCTCTTCTCGTCTACATCTTAGCAAAAAGCTTTTCCACTCTGTCTGGCAAGGAGAAACTGTGCCAGCACAAAAAACATCTCCCATCGTGTTCTAGAGGCTGCACGGAGGTCTGCAGAGTGTTTTGCAAGAAGAGAAAGAAAGTTGTCCAAAACAGCTTGCAATCGAATGTTCATGTGAATAGAAAAGGCAGGAGAGTGGTCAGGTAGTTTTTTCTCTCAGTTGGCAAGCTGCGCACACAATCGCAGTGTTGTACAGCTTGTTTCATCACCTTTGCCAAGTTGCCGCTCTCTCCGGCTCCCGGAGACGAAGAAGCTGCTTCTTCGCGCAAAGACGATTCTGCCGCTCGCAGTGCTCTGCGGTGTGCGCCTTCTGCCGAAAGACGCCCGGGAGCGGTGCTTAGCTCTGCAGAGCACCGTACCTTCGTCTTTAGCCTCTCTTCTCGTCTACATCTTAGCAAAAATCTCTTCCACTCTGTCTGGAAAGGAGAAACTTTGCCAGCACAGAAAACATCTCCCATCGTGTTCTAGAGGCTGCACGGAGGTCTGCCGATAGTTTTGCAAGAAGAGAAAGAAAGTTGTCCAAAACAGCTTGCAATCGAATGTTCATGTGAATAGAAAAGGCAGGAGAGTGGTCAGGTACTGTTTTCTCTCAGTTGGCAAGCTGCGCACACAATCGCAGTGTTGTACAGCTTGTTTCATCACCTTTGCGAAGCTGCCGCTCTCTCCGGCTCCCGGAGACGAAGAAGCTGCTTCTTCGCGCAAAGACGATTCTGCCGCTCACTGTGCTCTCCGGTGTGCGCCTTCTGCCGAAAGAGGTCCGGGAGCGGTGCTTAGCCCTGCAGAGCACCGTACCTTCGTCTTTAGCCTCTCTTCTCGTCTACATCTTAGCAAAAAGCTTTTCCACTCTGTCTGGCAAGGAGAAACTGTGCCAGCACAGAAAACATCTCCCATCGTGTTCTAGAGGCTGCACGGAGGTCTGCAGAGTGTTTTGCAAGAAGAGAAAGAAAGTTGTCCAAAACAGCTTGCAATCGAATGTTCATGTGAATAGAAAAGGCAGGAGAGTGGTCAGGTACTGTTTTCTCTCAGTTGGCAAGCTGCGCACACAATCGCAGTGTTGTACAGCTTGTTTCATCACCTTTGCGAAGCTGCCGCTTTCTCCGGCTCCCGGAGACGAAGAAGCTGCTTCTTCGCGCAAAGACGATTCTGCCGCTCACTGTGCTCTGCGGTGTGCGCCTTCTGCCGAAAGAGGTCCGGGAGCGGTGCTTAGCTCTGCAGAGCACCGTACCTTCGTCTTTAGCCTCTCTTCTCGTCTACATCTTAGCAAAAAGCTTTTCCACTCTGTCTGGCAAGGAGAAACTGTGCCAGCACAGAAAACATCTCCCATCGTGTTCTAGAGGCTGCACGGAGGTCTGCCGAGTGTTTTGCAAGAAGAGAAAGAAAGTTGTCCAAAACAGCTTCCAATCGAATGTTCATGTGAATAGAAAAGGCACGAAAGTGGTCAGGTACTGTTTTCTCTCAGTTGGCAAGCTGCGCACACAATCGCAGTGTTGTACAGCTTGTTTCATCACCTTTGCCAAGCTGCCGCTCTCTCCGGCTCCCGGAGACGAAGAAGCTGCTTCTTCGCGCAAAGACGATTCTGCCGCTCACAGTGCTCTGCGGTGTGCGCCTTCTGCCGAAAGAGGTCAGGGAGCGGTGCTTAGCTCTGCAGAGCACCGTACCTTCGTCTTTAGCCTCTCTTCTCGTCTACATCTTAGCAAAAAGCTTTTCCACTCTGTCTGGCAAGGAGAAACTGTGCCAGCACAAAAAACATCTCCCATCGTGTTCTAGAGCCTGCACGGAGGTCTGCCGAGTGTTTTGCAAGAAGAGAAAGAAAGTTGTCCAAAACAGCTTGCAATCGAATGTTCATGTGAATAGAAAAGGCAGGAGAGTGGTCAGGTACTGTTTTCTCTCAGTTGGCAAGCTGCGCACACAATCGCAGTGTTGTACAGCTTGTTTCATCACCTTTGCCAAGCTGCCGCTCTCTCCGGCTCCCGGAGACGAAGAAGCTGCTTCTTCGCGCAAAGACGATTCTGCCGCTCACAGTGCTCTGCGGTGTGCGCCTTCTGCCGAAAGAGGTCCGGGAGCGGTGCATAGCTCTGCAGAGCACCGTACCTTCGTCTTTAGCCTCTCTTCTCGTCTACATCATAGCAAAAAGCTTTTCCACTCTGTCTGGCAAGGAGAAACTGTGCCAGCACAGAAAACATCTCCCATCGTGTTCTAGAGGCTGCACGGAGGTCTGCCGAGTGTTTTGCAAGAAGAGAAAGAAAGTTGTCCAAAACAGCTTTCAATCGAATGTTCATGTGAATAGAAAAGGCAGGAGAGTGGTCAGGTACTGTTTTCTCTCACTTGGCAAGCTGCGCACACAATCGCAGTGTTGTACAGCTTGTTTCATCACCTTTGCCAAGCTGCCGCTCTCTCCGGCTCCCGGAGACGAAGAAGCTGCTTCTTCGCGCAAAGACGATTCTGCCGCTCACAGTGCTCTGCGGTATGCGCCTTCTGCCGAAAGAGGTCCGGGAGCGGTGCTTAGCTCTGCAGAGCACCGTACCTTCGTCTTTAGCCTCTCTTCTCGTCTACATCTTAGCAAAAAGCTTTTCCACTCTGTCTGGCAAGGAGAAACTGTGCCAGCACAAAAAACATCTCCCATCGTGTTCTAGAGCCTGCACGGAGGTCGGCAGAGTGTTTTGCAAGAAGAGAAAGAAAGTTGTCCAAAACAGCTTGCAATCGAATGTTCATGTGAATAGAAAAGGCAGGAGAGTGGTCAGGTACTGTTTTCTCTCAGTTGGCAAGCTGCGCACACAATCGCAGTGTTGTACAGCTTGTTTCATCACCTTTGCCAAGCTGCCGCTCTCTCCGGCTCCCGGAGACGAAGAAGCTGCTTCTTCGCGCAAAGACGATTCTGCCGCTCACAGTGCTCTGCGGTGTGCGCCTTCTGCCGAAAGATGTCCGGGATCGGTGCTTAGCTCTGCAGAGGACCGTACCTTCGTCTTTAGCCTCTCTTCTCGTCTACATCATAGCAAAAAGCTTTTCCACTCTGTCTGGCAAGGAGAAACTGTGCCAGCACAGAAAACATCTCCCATCGTGTTCTAGAGGCTGCACGGAGGTCTGCCGAGTGTTTTGCAAGAAGAGAAAGAAAGTTGTCCAAAACAGCTTGCAATCGAATGTTCATGTGAATAGAAAAGGCAGGAGAGTGGTCAGGTACTGTTTTCTCTCACTTGGCAAGCTGCGCACACAATCGCAGTGTTGTACAGCTTGTTTCATCACCTTTGCCAGCTGCCGCTCTCTCCGGCTCCCGGAGACGAAGAAGCTGCTTCTTCGCGCAAAGACGATTCTGCCGCTCACAGTGCTCTCCGGTGTGCGCCTTCTGCCGAAAGACGCCCGGGAGCGGTGCTTAGCTCTGCAGAGCACCGTACCTTCGTCTTTAGCCTCTCTTCTCGTCTACATCTTAGCAAAAAGCTTTTCCACTCTGTCTGGCAAGGAGAAACTGTGCCAGCACAAAAAACATCTCCCATCGTGTTCTAGAGGCTGCACGGAGGTCTGCCGAGTGTTTTGCAAGAAGAGAAAGAAAGTTGTCCAAAACAGCTTGCAATCGAATGTTCATGTGAATAGAAAAGGCAGGAGAGTGGTCAGGTACTGTTTTCTCTCAGTTGACAAGCTGCGCACACAATCGCAGTGTTGTACAGCTTGTTTCATCACCTTTGCCAAGCTGCCGCTCTCTCCAGCTCCCGGAGACGAAGAAGCTGCTTCTTCGCGCAAAGACGATTCTGCCGCTCACAGTGCTCTGCGGTGTGCGCCTTCTGCCGAAAGACGTCCGGGAGCGGTGCTTAGCTCTGCAGAGCACCGTACCTTCGTCTTTACCCTCTCTTCTCGTCTACATCTTAGCAAAAAGCTTTTCCACTCTGTCTGGCAAGGAGAAACTGTGCCAGCACAGAAAACATCTCCCATCGTGTTCTAGAGGCTGCACGGAGGTCTGCCGAGTGTTTTGCAAGAAGAGAAAGAAAGTTGTCCAAAACAGCTTGCAATCGAATGTTCATGTGAATAGAAAAGGCAGGAGAGTGGTCAGGTACTGTTTTCTCTCAGTTGGCAAGCTGCGCACACAATCGCAGTGTTGTACAGCTTGTTTCATCACCTTTGCCAAGCTGCCGCTCTCTCCGGCTCCCGGAGACGAAGAAGCTGCTTCTTCGCGCAAAGACGATTCTGCCGCTCACAGTGCTCTGTGGTGTGCGCCTTCTGCCGAAAGAGGTCAGGGAGCGGTGCTTAGCTCTGCAGAGCACCGTACCTTCGTCTTTAGCCTCTCTTCTCGTCTACATCTTAGCAAAAAGCTTTTCCACTCTGTCTGGCAAGGAGAAACTGTGCCAGCACAAAAAACATCTCCCATCGTGTTCTAGAGGCTGCACGGAGGTCTGCCGAGTGTTTTGCAAGAAGAGAAAGAAAGTTGTCCAAAACAGCTTGCAATCGAATGTTCATGTGAATAGAAAAGGCAGGAGAGTGGTCAGGTAGTGTTTTCTCTCAGTTGGCAAGCTGCGCACACAATCGCAGTGTTGTACAGCTTGTTTCATCACCTTTGCCAAGTTGCCGCTCTCTCCGGCTCCCGGAGACGAAGAAGCTGCTTCTTCGCGCAAAGACGATTCTGCCGCTCACAGTGCTCTGCGGTGTGCGCCTTCTGCCGAAAGACGCCCGGGAGCGGTGCTTAGCTCTGCAGAGCACCGTACCTTCGTCTTTAGCCTCTCTTCTCGTCTACATCTTAGCAAAAATCTCTTCCACTCTGTCTGGAAAGGAGAAACTTTGCCAGCACAGAAAACATCTCCCATCGTGTTCTAGAGGCTGCACGGAGGTCTGCCGATAGTTTTGCAAGAAGAGAAAGAAAGTTGTCCAAAACAGCTTGCAATCGAATGTTCATGTGAATAGAAAAGGCAGGAGAGTGGTCAGGTACTGTTTTCTCTCAGTTGGGAAGCTGCGCACACAATCGCAGTGTTGTACAGCTTGTTTCATCACCTTTGCCAAGCTGCCGCTCTCTCCGGCTCCCGGAGACGAAGAAGCTGCTTCTTCGCGCAAAGACGATTCTGCCGTTCACTGTGCTCTCCGGTGTGCGCCTTCTGCCGAAAGAGGTCCGGGAGCGGTGCTTAGCCCTGCAGAGCACCGTACCTTCGTCTTTAGCCTCTCTTCTCGTCTACATCTTAGCAAAAAGCTTTTCCACTCTGTCTGGCAAGGAGAAACTGTGCCAGCACAGAAAACATCTCCCATCGTGTTCTAGAGGCTGCACGGAGGTCTGCCGAGTGTTTTGCAAGAAGAGAAAGAAAGTTGTCCAAAACAGCTTGCAATCGAATGTTCATGTGAATAGAAAAGGCAGGAGAGTGGTCAGGTACTGTTTTCTCTCAGTTGGCAAGCTGCGCACACAATCGCAGTGTTGTACAGCTTGTTTCATCAACTTTGCGAAGCTGCCGCTTTCTCCGGCTCCCGGAGACGAAGAAGCTGCTTCTTCGCGCAAAGACGATTCTGCCGCTCACTGTGCTCTGCGGTGTGCGCCTTCTGCCGAAAGAGGTCCGGGAGCGGTGCTTAGCTCTGCAGAGCACCGTACCTTCGTCTTTAGCCTCTCTTCTCGTCTACATCTTAGCAAAAAGCTTTTCCACTCTGTCTGGCAAGGAGAAACTGTGCCAGCACAGAAAACATCTCCCATCGTGTTCTAGAGGCTGCACGGAGGTCTGCCGAGTGTTTTGCAAGAAGAGAAAGAAAGTTGTCCAAAACAGCTTGCAATCGAATGTTCATGTGAATAGAAAAGGCAGGAGAGTGGTCAGGTACTGTTTTCTCTCACTTGGCAAGCTGCGCACACAATCGCAGTGTTGTACAGCTTGTTTCATCACCTTTGCCAGCTGCCGCTCTCTCCGGCTCCCGGAGACGAAGAAGCTGCTTCTTCGCGCAAAGACGATTCTGCCGCTCACAGTGCTCTGCGGTGTGCGCCTTCTGCCGAAAGACGCCCGGGAGCGGTGCTTAGCTCTGCAGAGCACCGTACCTTCGTCTTTAGCCTCTCTTCTCGTCTACATCTTAGCAAAAAGCTTTTCCACTCTGTCTGGCAAGGAGAAACTGTGCCAGCACAAAAAACATCTCCCATCGTGTTCTAGAGCCTGCACGGAGGTCTGCAGAGTGTTTTGCAAGAAGAGAAAGAAAGTTGTCCAAAACAGCTTGCAATCGAATGTTCATGTGAATAGAAAAGGCAGGAGAGTGGTCAGGTACTGTTTTCTCTCAGTTGACAAGCTGCGCACACAATCGCAGTGTTGTACAGCTTGTTTCATCACCTTTGCCAAGCTGCCGCTCTCTCCAGCTCCCGGAGACGAAGAAGCTGCTTCTTCGCGCAAAGACGATTCTGCCGCTCACAGTGCTCTGCGGTGTGCGCCTTCTGCCGAAAGACGTCCGGGAGCGGTGCTTAGCTCTCCAGAGCACCGTACCTTCGTCTTTACCCTCTCTTCTCGTCTACATCTTAGCAAAAAGCTTTTCCACTCTGTCTGGCAAGGAGAAACTGTGCCAGCACAGAAAACATCTCCCATCGTGTTCTAGAGGCTGCACGGAGGTCTGCCGAGTGTTTTGCAAGAAGAGAAAGAAAGTTGTCCAAAACAGCTTGCAATCGAATGTTCATGTGAATAGAAAAGGCAGGAGAGTGGTCAGGTACTGTTTTCTCTCAGTTGGCAAGCTGCGCACACAATCGCAGTGTTGTACAGCTTGTTTCATCACCTTTGCCAAGCTGCCGCTCTCTCCGGCTCCCGGAGACGAAGAAGCTGCTTCTTCGCGCAAAGACGATTCTGCCGCTCACAGTGCTCTGTGGTGTGCGCCTTCTGCCGAAAGAGGTCAGGGAGCGGTGCTTAGCTCTGCAGAGCACCGTACCTTCGTCTTTAGCCTCTCTTCTCGTCTACATCTTAGCAAAAAGCTTTTCCACTCTGTCTGGCAAGGAGAAACTGTGCCAGCACAAAAAACATCTCCCATCGTGTTCTAGAGGCTGCACGGAGGTCTGCAGAGTGTTTTGCAAGAAGAGAAAGAAAGTTGTCCAAAACAGCTTGCAATCGAATGTTCATGTGAATAGAAAAGGCAGGAGAGTGGTCAGGTAGTGTTTTCTCTCACTTGGCAAGCTGCGCACACAATCGCAGTGTTGTACAGCTTGTTTCATCACCTTTGCCAAGTTGCCGCTCTCTCCGGCTCCCGGAGACGAAGAAGCTGCTTCTTCGCGCAAAGACGATTCTGCCGCTCGCAGTGCTCTGCGGTGTGCGCCTTCTGCCGAAAGACGCCCGGGAGCGGTGCTTAGCTCTGCAGAGCACCGTACCTTCGTCTTTAGCCTCTCTTCTCGTCTACATCTTAGCAAAAATCTCTTCCACTCTGTCTGGAAAGGAGAAACTTTGCCAGCACAGAAAACATCTCCCATCGTGTTCTAGAGGCTGCACGGAGGTCTGCCGAGTGTTTTGCAAGAAGAGAAAGAAAGTTGTCCAAAACAGCTTGCAATCGAATGTTCATGTGAATAGAAAAGGCAGGAGAGTGGTCAGGTACTGTTTTCTCTCAGTTGGCAAGCTGCGCACACAATCGCAGTGTTGTACAGCTTGTTTCATCACCTTTGCGAAGCTGCCGCTTTCTCCGGCTCCCGGAGACGAAGAAGCTGCTTCTTCGCGCAAAGACGATTCTGCCGCTCACTGTGCTCTGCGGTGTGCGCCTTCTGCCGAAAGAGGTCCGGGAGCGGTGCTTAGCTCTGCAGAGCACCGTACCTTCGTCTTTAGCCTCTCTTCTCGTCTACATCTTAGCAAAAAGCTTTTCCACTCTGTCTGGCAAGGAGAAACTGTGCCAGCACAGAAAACATCTCCCATCGTGTTCTAGAGGCTGCACGGAGGTCTGCCGAGTGTTTTGCAAGAAGAGAAAGAAAGTTGTCCAAAACAGCTTCCAATCGAATGTTCATGTGAATAGAAAAGGCACGAGAGTGGTCAGGTACTGTTTTCTCTCAGTTGGCAAGCTGCGCACACAATCGCAGTGTTGTACAGCTTGTTTCATCACCTTTGCCAAGCTGCCGCTCTCTCCGGCTCCCGGAGACGAAGAAGCTGCTTCTTCGCGCAAAGACGATTCTGCCGCTCACAGTGCTCTGCGGTGTGCGCCTTCTGCCGAAAGAGGTCAGGGAGCGGTGCTTAGCTCTGCAGAGCACCGTACCGTCGTCTTTAGCCTCTCTTCTCGTCTACATCTTAGCAAAAAGCTTTTCCACTCTGTCTGGCAAGGAGAAACTGTGCCAGCACAAAAAACATCTCCCATCGTGTTCTAGAGGCTGCACGGAGGTCTGCCGAGTGTTTTGCAAGAAGAGAAAGAAAGTTGTCCAAAACAGCTTGCAATCGAATGTTCATGTGAATAGAAAAGGCAGGAGAGTGGTCAGGTACTGTTTTCTCTCAGTTGGCAAGCTGCGCACACAATCGCAGTGTTGTACAGCTTGTTTCATCACCTTTGCCAAGCTGCCGCTCTCTCCGGCTCCCGGAGACGAAGAAGCTGCTTCTTCGCGCAAAGACGATTCTGCCGCTCACAGTGCTCTGCGGTGTGCGCCTTCTGCCGAAAGAGGTCCGGGAGCGGTGCTTAGCTCTGCAGAGCACCGTACCTTCGTCTTTAGCCTCTCTTCTCGTCTACATCATAGCAAAAAGCTTTTCCACTCTGTCTGGCAAGGAGAAACTGTGCCAGCACAGAAAACATCTCCCATCGTGTTCTAGAGGCTGCACGGAGGTCTGCCGAGTGTTTTGCAAGAAGAGAAAGAAAGTTGTCCAAAACAGCTTGCAATCGAATGTTCATGTGAATAGAAAAGGCAGGAGAGTGGTCAGGTAGTGTTTTCTCTCAGTTGGCAAGCTGCGCACACAATCGCAGTGTTGTACAGCTTGTTTCATCACCTTTGCCAAGTTGCCGCTCTCTCCGGCTCCCGGAGACGAAGAAGCTGCTTCTTCGCGCAAAGACGATTCTGCCGCTCGCAGTGCTCTGCGGTGTGCGCCTTCTGCCGAAAGACGCCCGGGAGCGGTGCTTAGCTCTGCAGAGCACCGTACCTTCGTCTTTAGCCTCTCTTCTCGTCTACATCTTAGCAAAAATCTCTTCCACTCTGTCTGGAAAGGAGAAACTTTGCCAGCACAGAAAACATCTCCCATCGTGTTCTAGAGGCTGCACGGAGGTCTGCCGATAGTTTTGCAAGAAGAGAAAGAAAGTTGTCCAAAACAGCTTGCAATCGAATGTTCATGTGAATAGAAAAGGCAGGAGAGTGGTCAGGTACTGTTTTCTCTCAGTTGGGAAGCTGCGCACACAATCGCAGTGTTGTACAGCTTGTTTCATCACCTTTGCCAAGCTGCCGCTCTCTCCGGCTCCCGGAGACGAAGAAGCTGCTTCTTCGCGCAAAGACGATTCTGCCGCTCACTGTGCTCTCCGGTGTGCGCCTTCTGCCGAAAGAGGTCCGGGAGCGGTGCTTAGCCCTGCAGAGCACCGTACCTTCGTCTTTAGCCTCTCTTCTCGTCTACATCTTAGCAAAAAGCTTTTCCACTCTGTCTGGCAAGGAGAAACTGTGCCAGCACAGAAAACATCTCCCATCGTGTTCTAGAGGCTGCACGGAGGTCTGCCGAGTGTTTTGCAAGAAGAGAAAGAAAGTTGTCCAAAACAGCTTGCAATCGAATGTTCATGTGAATAGAAAAGGCAGGAGAGTGGTCAGGTACTGTTTTCTCTCAGTTGGCAAGCTGCGCACACAATCGCAGTGTTGTACAGCTTGTTTCATCACCTTTGCGAAGCTGCCGCTGTCTCCGGCTCCCGGAGACGAAGAAGCTGCTTCTTCGCGCAAAGACGATTCTGCCGCTCACTGTGCTCTGCGGTGTGCGCCTTCTGCCGAAAGAGGTCCGGGAGCGGTGCTTAGCTCTGCAGAGCACCGTACCTTCGTCTTTAGCCTCTCTTCTCGTCTACATCTTAGCAAAAAGCTTTTCCACTCTGTCTGGCAAGGAGAAACTGTGCCAGCACAGAAAACATCTCCCATCGTGTTCTAGAGGCTGCACGGAGGTCTGCCGAGTGTTTTGCAAGAAGAGAAAGAAAGTTGTCCAAAACAGCTTCCAATCGAATGTTCATGTGAATAGAAAAGGCACGAGAGTGGTCAGGTACTGTTTTCTCTCAGTTGGCAAGCTGCGCACACAATCGCAGTGTTGTACAGCTTGTTTCATCACCTTTGCCAAGCTGCCGCTCTCTCCGGCTCCCGGAGACGAAGAAGCTGCTTCTTCGCGCAAAGACGATTCTGCCGCTCACAGTGCTCTGCGGTGTGCGCCTTCTGCCGAAAGAGGTCAGGGAGCGGTGCTTAGCTCTGCAGAGCACCGTACCTTCGTCTTTAGCCTCTCTTCTCGTCTACATCTTAGCAAAAAGCTTTTCCACTCTGTCTGGCAAGGAGAAACTGTGCCAGCACAAAAAACATCTCCCATCGTGTTCTAGAGCCTGCACGGAGGTCTGCCGAGTGTTTTGCAAGAAGAGAAAGAAAGTTGTCCAAAACAGCTTGCAATCGAATGTTCATGTGAATAGAAAAGGCAGGAGAGTGGTCAGGTACTGTTTTCTCTCAGTTGGCAAGCTGCGCACACAATCGCAGTGTTGTACAGCTTGTTTCATCACCTTTGCCAAGCTGCCGCTCTCTCCGGCTCCCGGAGACGAAGAAGCTGCTTCTTCGCGCAAAGACGATTCTGCCGCTCACAGTGCTCTGCGGTGTGCGCCTTCTGCCGAAAGAGGTCCGGGAGCGGTGCTTAGCTCTGCAGAGCACCGTACCTTCGTCTTTAGCCTCTCTTCTCGTCTACATCATAGCAAAAAGCTTTTCCACTCTGTCTGGCAAGGAGAAACTGTGCCAGCACAGAAAACATCTCCCATCGTGTTCTAGAGGCTGCACGGAGGTCTGCCGAGTGTTTTGCAAGAAGAGAAAGAAAGTTGTCCAAAACAGCTTTCAATCGAATGTTCATGTGAATAGAAAAGGCAGGAGAGTGGTCAGGTACTGTTTTCTCTCACTTGGCAAGCTGCGCACACAATCGCAGTGTTGTACAGCTTGTTTCATCACCTTTGCCAAGCTGCCGCTCTCTCCGGCTCCCGGAGCCGAAGAAGCTGCTTCTTCGCGCAAAGACGATTCTGCCGCTCACAGTGCTCTGCGGTATGCGCCTTCTGCCGAAAGAGGTCCGGGAGCGGTGCTTAGCTCTGCAGAGCACCGTACCTTCGTCTTTAGCCTCTCTTCTCGTCTACATCTTAGCAAAAAGCTTTTCCACTCTGTCTGGCAAGGAGAAACTGTGCCAGCACAAAAAACATCTCCCATCGTGTTCTAGAGGCTGCACGGAGGTCTGCCGAGTGTTTTGCAAGAAGAGAAAGAAAGTTGTCCAAAACAGCTTGCAATCGAATGTTCATGTGAATAGAAAAGGCAGGAGAGTGGTCAGGTAGTGTTTTCTCTCAGTTGGCAAGCTGCGCACACAATCGCAGTGTTGTACAGCTTGTTTCATCACCTTTGCCAAGTTGCCGCTCTCTCCGGCTCCCGGAGACGAAGAAGCTGCTTCTTCGCGCAAAGACGATTCTGCCGCTCGCAGTGCTCTGCGGTGTGCGCCTTCTGCCGAAAGACGCCCGGGAGCGGTGCTTAGATCTGCAGAGCACCGTACCTTCGTCTTTAGCCTCTCTTCTCGTCTACATCATAGCAAAAAGCTTTTCCACTCTGTCTGGCAAGGAGAAACTGTGCCAGCACAGAAAACATCTCCCATCGTGTTCTAGAGGCTGCACGGAGGTCTGCCGAGTGTTTTGCAAGAAGAGAAAGAAAGTTGTCCAAAACAGCTTGCAATCGAATGTTCATGTGAATAGAAAAGGCAGGAGAGTGGTCAGGTACTGTTTTCTCTCACTTGGCAAGCTGCGCACACAATCGCAGTGTTGTACAGCTTGTTTCATCACTTTTGCCAAGCTGCCGCTCTCTCCGGCTCCCGGAGACGAAGAAGCTGCTTCTTCGCGCAAAGACGATTCTGCCGCTCACAGTGCTCTGTGGTGTGCGCCTTCTGCCGAAAGAGGTCAGGGAGCGGTGCTTAGCTCTGCAGAGCACCGTACCTTCGTCTTTAGCCTCTCTTCTCGTCTACATCTTAGCAAAAAGCTTTTCCACTCTGTCTGGCAAGGAGAAACTGTGCCAGCACAAAAAACATCTCCCATCGTGTTCTAGAGGCTGCACGGAGGTCTGCCGAGTGTTTTGCAAGAAGAGAAAGAAAGTTGTCCAAAACAGCTTGCAATCGAATGTTCATGTGAATAGAAAAGGCAGGAGAGTGGTCAGGTACTGTTTTCTCTCAGTTGGCAAGCTGCGCACACAATCGCAGTGTTGTACAGCTTGTTTCATCACCTTTGCCAAGTTGCCGCTCTCTCCGGCTCCCGGAGACGAAGAAGCTGCTTCTTCGCGCAAAGACGATTCTGCCGCTCGCAGTGCTCTGCGGTGTGCGCCTTCTGCCGAAAGACGCCCGGGAGCGGTGCTTAGCTCTGCAGAGCACCGTACCTTCGTCTTTAGCCTCTCTTCTCGTCTACATCTTAGCAAAAAGCTTTTCCACTCTGTCTGGCAAGGAGAAACTTTGCCAGCACAAAAAACATCTCCCATCGTGTTCTAGAGGCTGCACGGAGGTCTGCCGAGTGTTTTGCAAGAAGAGAAAGAAAGTTGTCCAAAACAGCTTGCAATCGAATGTTCATGTGAATAGAAAAGGCAGGAGAGTGGTCAGGTACTGTTTTCTCTCAGTTGGCAAGCTGCGCACACAATCGCAGTGTTGTACAGCTTGTTTCATCACCTTTGCCAAGCTGCCGCTCTCTCCGGCTCCCGGAGACGAAGAAGCTGCTTCTTCGCGCAAAGACGATTCTGCCGCTCACAGTGCTCTGCGGTGTGCGCCTTCTGCCGAAAGAGGTCCGGGAGCGGTGCTTAGCTCTGCAGAGCACCGTACCTTCGTCTTTAGCCTCTCTTCTCGTCTACATCTTAGCAAAAAGCTTTTCCACTCTGTCTGGCAAGGAGAAACTTTGCCAGCACAAAAAACATCTCCCATCGTGTTCTAGAGGCTGCACGGAGGTCTGCCGAGAGTTTTGCAAGAAGAGAAAGAAAGTTGTCCAAAACAGCTTCCAATCGAATGCTCATGTGAATAGAAAAGGCAGGAGAGTGGTCAGGTACTGTTTTCTCTCACTTGGCAAGCTGCGCACACAATCGCAGTGTTGTACAGCTTGTTTCATCACTTTTGCCAAGCTGCCGCTCTCTCCGGCTCCCGGAGACGAAGAAGCTGCTTCTTCGCGCAAAGACGATTCTGCCGCTCACAGTGCTCTGTGGTGTGCGCCTTCTGCCGAAAGAGGTCAGGGAGCGGTGCTTAGCTCTGCAGAGCACCGTACCTTCGTCTTTAGCCTCTCTTCTCGTCTACATCTTAGCAAAAAGCTTTTCCACTCTGTCTGGCAAGGAGAAACTGTGCCAGCACAAAAAACATCTCCCATCGTGTTCTAGAGGCTGCACGGAGGTCTGCCGAGTGTTTTGCAAGAAGAGAAAGAAAGTTGTCCAAAACAGCTTGCAATCGAATGTTCATGTGAATAGAAAAGGCAGGAGAGTGGTCAGGTACTGTTTTCTCTCAGTTGGCAAGCTGCGCACACAATCGCAGTGTTGTACAGCTTGTTTCATCACCTTTGCCAAGTTGCCGCTCTCTCCGGCTCCCGGAGACGAAGAAGCTGCTTCTTCGCGCAAAGACGATTCTGCCGCTCGCAGTGCTCTGCGGTGTGCGCCTTCTGCCGAAAGACGCCCGGGAGCGGTGCTTAGCCCTGCAGAGCACCGTACCTTCGTCTTTAGCCTCTCTTCTCGTCTACATCTTAGCAAAAAGCTTTTCCACTCTGTCTGGCAAGGAGAAACTGTGCCAGCACAGAAAACATCTCCCATCGTGTTCTAGAGGCTGCACGGAGGTCTGCCGAGTGTTTTGCAAGAAGAGAAAGAAAGTTGTCCAAAACAGCTTCCAATCGAATGTTCATATGAATAGAAAAGGCAGGAGAGTGGTCAGGTAGTGTTTTCTCTCAGTTGGCAAGCTGCGCACACAATCGCAGTGTTGTACAGCTTGTTTCATCACCTTTGCCAAGCTGCCGCTCTCTCCGGCTCCCGGAGACGAAGAAGCTGCTTCTTCGCGCAAAGACGATTCTGCCGCTCACAGTGCTCTGCGGTGTGCGCCTTCTGCCGAAAGACGTCCGGGAGCGGTGCTTAGCTCTGCAGAGCACCGTACCTTCGTCTTTAGCCTCTCTTCTCGTCTACATCTTAGCAAAAAGCTTTTCCACTCTGTCTGGCAAGGAGAAACTGTGCCAGCACAAAAAACATCTCCCATCGTGTTCTAGAGGCTGCACGGAGGTCTGCCGAGTGTTTTGCAAGAAGAGAAAGAAAGTTGTCCAAAACAGCTTGCAATCGAATGTTCATGTGAATAGAAAAGGCAGGAGAGTGGTCAGGTACTGTTTTCTCTCACTTGGCAAGCTGCGCACACAATCGCAGTGTTGTACAGCTTGTTTCATCACCTTTGCCAAGCTGCCGCTCTCTCCGGCTCCCGGAGACGAAGAAGCTGCTTCTTCGCGCAAAGACGATTCTGCCGCTCACAGTGCTCTGCGGTGTGCGCCTTCTGCCGAAAGAGGTCCGGGAGCGGTGCTTAGCTCTGCAGAGCACCGTACCTTCGTCTTTAGCCTCTCTTCTCGTCTACATCTTAGCAAAAAGCTTTTCCACTCTGTCTGGCAAGGAGAAACTGTGCCAGCACAAAAAACATCTCCCATCGTGTTCTAGAGGCTGCACGGAGGTCTGCCGAGTGTTTTGCAAGAAGAGAAAGACAATTGTCCAAAACAGCTTCCAATCGAATGTTCATGTGAATAGAAAAGGCAGGAGAGTGGTCAGGTACTGTTTTCTCTCACTTGGCAAGCTGCGCACACAATCGCAGTGTTGTACAGCTTGTTTCATCACCTTTGCCAAGTTTCCGCTCTCTCCGGCTCCCGGAGACGAAGATGCTGCTTCTTCGCGCAAAGACGATTCTGCCGCTCACAGTGCTCTGCGGTGTGCGCCTTCTGCCGAAAGACGCCCGGGAGCGGTGCTTAGCTCTGCAGAGCACCGTACCTTCGTCTTTAGCCTCTCTTCTCGTCTACATCTTAGCAAAAAGCTTTTCCACTCTGTCTGGCAAGGAGAAACTTTGCCAGCACAAAAAACATCTCCCATCGTGTTCTAGAGCCTGCACGGAGGTCGGCAGAGTGTTTTGCAAGAAGAGAAAGAAAGTTGTCCAAAACAGCTTGCAATCGAATGTTCATGTGAATAGAAAAGGCAGGAGAGTGGTCAGGTACTCTTTTCTCTCAGTTGGCAAGCTGCGCACACAATCGCAGTGTTGTACAGCTTGTTTCATCACCTTTGCCAAGCTGCCTCTCTCTCCGGCTCCCGGAGACGAAGAAGCTGCTTCTTCGCGCAAAGACGATTCTGCCGCTCACAGTGCTCTGCGGTGTGCGCCTTCTGCCGAAAGAGGTCCGGGAGCGGTGCTTAGCTCTGCAGAGCACCGTACCTTCGTCTTTAGCCTCTCTTCTCGTCTACATCATAGCAAAAAGCTTTTCCACTCTGTCTGGCAAGGAGAAACTGTGCCAGCACAGAAAACATCTCCCATCGTGTTCTAGAGGCTGCACGGAGGTCTGCCGAGTGTTTTGCAAGAAGAGAAAGAAAGTTGTCCAAAACAGCTTGCAATCGAATGTTCATGTGAATAGAAAAGGCAGGAGAGTGGTCAGGTACTGTTTTCTCTCACTTGGCAAGCTGCGCACACAATCGCAGTGTTGTACAGCTTGTTTCATCACCTTTGCGAAGTTGCCGCTCTCTCCGGCTCCCGGAGACGAAGAAGCTGCTTCTTCGCGCAAAGACGATTCTGCCGCTCACAGTGCTCTGCGGTATGCGCCTTCTGCCGAAAGAGGTCCGGGAGCGGTGCTTAGCTCTGCAGAGCACCGTACCTTCGTCTTTAGCCTCTCTTCTCATCTACATCTTAGCAAAAAGCTTTTCCACTCTGTCTGGCAAGGAGAAACTGTGCCAGCACAAAAAACATCTCCCATCGTGTTCTAGAGGCTGCACGGAGGTCTGCCGAGTGTTTTGCAAGAAGAGAAAGAAAGTTGTCCAAAACAGCTTGCAATCGAATGTTCATGTGAATAGAAAAGGCAGGAGAGTGGTCAGGTAGTGTTTTCTCTCAGTTGGCAAGCTGCGCACACAATCGCAGTGTTGTACAGCTTGTTTCATCACCTTTGCCAAGTTGCCGCTCTCTCCGGCTCCCGGAGACGAAGAAGCTGCTTCTTCGCGCAAAGACGATTCTGCCGCTCGCAGTGCTCTGCGGTGTGCGCCTTCTGCCGAAAGACGCCCGGGAGCGGCGCTTAGATCTGCAGAGCACCGTACCTTCGTCTTTAGCCTCTCTTCTCGTCTACATCTTAGCAAAAAGCTTTTCCACTCTGTCTGGCAAGGAGAAACTTTGCCAGCACAAAAAACATCTCCCATCGTGTTCTAGAGCCTGCACGGAGGTCGGCAGAGTGTTTTGCAAGAAGAGAAAGAAAGTTGTCCAAAACAGCTTGCAATCGAATGTTCATGTGAATAGAAAAGGCAGGAGAGTGGTCAGGTACTGTTTTCTCTCACTTGGCAAGCTGCGCACACAATCGCAGTGTTGTACAGCTTGTTTCATCACCTTTGCCAAGCTGCCGCTCTCTCCGGCTCCCGGAGACGAAGAAGCTGCTTCTTCGCGCAAAGACGATTCTGCCGCTCACAGTGCTCTGCGGTGTGCGCCTTCTGCCGAAAGAGGTCCGGGAGCGGTGCTTAGCTCTGCAGAGCACCGTACCTTCGTCTTTAGCCTCTCTTCTCGTCTACATCATAGCAAAAAGCTTTTCCACTCTGTCTGGCAAGGAGAAACTGTGCCAGCACAGAAAACATCTCCCATCGTGTTCTAGAGGCTGCACGGAGGTCTGCCGAGTGTTTTGCAAGAAGAGAAAGAAAGTTGTCCAAAACAGCTTGCAATCGAATGTTCATGTGAATAGAAAAGGCAGGAGAGTGGTCAGGTACTGTTTTCTCTCAGTTGGCAAGCTGCGCACACAATCGCAGTGTTGTACAGCTTGTTTCATCACCTTTGCCAGCTGCCGCTCTCTCCGGCTCCCGGAGACGAAGAAGCTGCTTCTTCGCGCAAAGACGATTCTGCCGCTCACAGTGCTCTGCGGTGTGCGCCTTCTGCCGAAAGACGCCCGGGAGCGGTGCTTAGCTCTGCAGAGCACCGTACCTTCGTCTTTAGCCTCTCTTCTCGTCTACATCTTAGCAAAAAGCTTTTCCACTCTGTCTGGCAAGGAGAAACTGTGCCAGCACAAAAAACATCTCCCATCGTGTTCTAGAGCCTGCACGGAGGTCTGCAGAGTGTTTTGCAAGAAGAGAAAGAAAGTTGTCCAAAACAGCTTGCAATCGAATGTTCATGTGAATAGAAAAGGCAGGAGAGTGGTCAGGTACTGTTTTCTCTCAGTTGACAAGCTGCGCACACAATCGCAGTGTTGTACAGCTTGTTTCATCACCTTTGCGAAGCTGCCGCTCTCTCCAGCTCCCGGAGACGAAGAAGCTGCTTCTTCGCGCAAAGACGATTCTGCCGCTCACAGTGCTCTGCGGTGTGCGCCTTCTGCCGAAAGACGTCCGGGAGCGGTGCTTAGCTCTGCAGAGCACCGTACCTTCGTCTTTACCCTCTCTTCTCGTCTACATCTTAGCAAAAAGCTTTTCCACTCTGTCTGGCAAGGAGAAACTGTGCCAGCACAGAAAACATCTCCCATCGTGTTCTAGAGGCTGCACGGAGGTCTGCCGAGTGTTTTGCAAGAAGAGAAAGAAAGTTGTCCAAAACAGCTTGCAATCGAATGTTCATGTGAATAGAAAAGGCAGGAGAGTGGTCAGGTACTGTTTTCTCTCAGTTGGCAAGCTGCGCACACAATCGCAGTGTTGTACAGCTTGTTTCATCACCTTTGCCAAGCTGCCGCTCTCTCCGGCTCCCGGAGACGAAGAAGCTGCTTCTTCGCGCAAAGACGATTCTGCCGCTCACAGTGCTCTGTGGTGTGCGCCTTCTGCCGAAAGAGGTCAGGGAGCGGTGCTTAGCTCTGCAGAGCACCGTACCTTCGTCTTTAGCCTCTCTTCTCGTCTACATCTTAGCAAAAAGCTTTTCCACTCTGTCTGGCAAGGAGAAACTGTGCCAGCACAAAAAACATCTCCCATCGTGTTCTAGAGGCTGCACGGAGGTCTGCAGAGTGTTTTGCAAGAAGAGAAAGAAAGTTGTCCAAAACAGCTTGCAATCGAATGTTCATGTGAATAGAAAAGGCAGGAGAGTGGTCAGGTAGTGTTTTCTCTCAGTTGGCAAGCTGCGCACACAATCGCAGTGTTGTACAGCTTGTTTCATCACCTTTGCCAAGTTGCCGCTCTCTCCGGCTCCCGGAGACGAAGAAGCTGCTTCTTCGCGCAAAGACGATTCTGCCGCTCGCAGTGCTCTGCGGTGTGCGCCTTCTGCCGAAAGACGCCCGGGAGCGGTGCTTAGCTCTGCAGAGCACCGTACCTTCGTCTTTAGCCTCTCTTCTCGTCTACATCTTAGCAAAAATCTCTTCCACTCTGTCTGGAAAGGAGAAACTTTGCCAGCACAGAAAACATCTCCCATCGTGTTCTAGAGGCTGCACGGAGGTCTGCCGATAGTTTTGCAAGAAGAGAAAGAAAGTTGTCCAAAACAGCTTGCAATCGAATGTTCATGTGAATAGAAAAGGCAGGAGAGTGGTCAGGTACTGTTTTCTCTCAGTTGGGAAGCTGCGCACACAATCGCAGTGTTGTACAGCTTGTTTCATCACCTTTGCCAAGCTGCCGCTCTCTCCGGCTCCCGGAGACGAAGAAGCTGCTTCTTCGCGCAAAGACGATTCTGCCGCTCACTGTGCTCTCCGGTGTGCGCCTTCTGCCGAAAGAGGTCCGGGAGCGGTGCTTAGCCCTGCAGAGCACCGTACCTTCGTCTTTAGCCTCTCTTCTCGTCTACATCTTAGCAAAAAGCTTTTCCACTCTGTCTGGCAAGGAGAAACTGTGCCAGCACAGAAAACATCTCCCATCGTGTTCTAGAGGCTGCACGGAGGTCTGCCGAGTGTTTTGCAAGAAGAGAAAGAAAGTTGTCCAAAACAGCTTGCAATCGAATGTTCATGTGAATAGAAAAGGCAGGAGAGTGGTCAGGTACTGTTTTCTCTCAGTTGGCAAGCTGCGCACACAATCGCAGTGTTGTACAGCTTGTTTCATCACCTTTGCGAAGCTGCCGCTGTCTCCGGCTCCCGGAGACGAAGAAGCTGCTTCTTCGCGCAAAGACGATTCTGCCGCTCACTGTGCTCTGCGGTGTGCGCCTTCTGCCGAAAGAGGTCCGGGAGCGGTGCTTAGCTCTGCAGAGCACCGTACCTTCGTCTTTAGCCTCTCTTCTCGTCTACATCTTAGCAAAAAGCTTTTCCACTCTGTCTGGCAAGGAGAAACTGTGCCAGCACAAAAAACATCTCCCATCGTGTTCTAGAGGCTGCACGGAGGTCTGCCGAGTGTTTTGCAAGAAGAGAAAGAAAGTTGTCCAAAACAGCTTCCAATCGAATGTTCATGTGAATAGAAAAGGCACGAGAGTGGTCAGGTACTGTTTTCTCTCAGTTGGCAAGCTGCGCACACAATCGCAGTGTTGTACAGCTTGTTTCATCACCTTTGCCAAGCTGCCGCTCTCTCCGGCTCCCGGAGACGAAGAAGCTGCTTCTTCGCGCAAAGACGATTCTGCCGCTCACAGTGCTCTGCGGTGTGCGCCTTCTGCCGAAAGAGGTCAGGGAGCGGTGCTTAGCTCTGCAGAGCACCGTACCTTCGTCTTTAGCCTCTCTTCTCGTCTACATCTTAGCAAAAAGCTTTTCCACTCTGTCTGGCAAGGAGAAACTGTGCCAGCACAAAAAACATCTCCCATCGTGTTCTAGAGCCTGCACGGAGGTCTGCCGAGTGTTTTGCAAGAAGAGAAAGAAAGTTGTCCAAAACAGCTTGCAATCGAATGTTCATGTGAATAGAAAAGGCAGGAGAGTGGTCAGGTACTGTTTTCTCTCAGTTGGCAAGCTGCGCACACAATCGCAGTGTTGTACAGCTTGTTTCATCACCTTTGCCAAGCTGCCGCTCTCTCCGGCTCCCGGAGACGAAGAAGCTGCTTCTTCGCGCAAAGACGATTCTGCCGCTCACAGTGCTCTGCGGTGTGCGCCTTCTGCCGAAAGAGGTCCGGGAGCGGTGCTTAGCTCTGCAGAGCACCGTACCTTCGTCTTTAGCCTCTCTTCTCGTCTACATCATAGCAAAAAGCTTTTCCACTCTGTCTGGCAAGGAGAAACTGTGCCAGCACAGAAAACATCTCCCATCGTGTTCTAGAGGCTGCACGGAGGTCTGCCGAGTGTTTTGCAAGAAGAGAAAGAAAGTTGTCCAAAACAGCTTTCAATCGAATGTTCATGTGAATAGAAAAGGCAGGAGAGTGGTCAGGTACTGTTTTCTCTCACTTGGCAAGCTGCGCACACAATCGCAGTGTTGTACAGCTTGTTTCATCACCTTTGCCAAGCTGCCGCTCTCTCCGGCTCCCGGAGCCGAAGAAGCTGCTTCTTCGCGCAAAGACGATTCTGCCGCTCACAGTGCTCTGCGGTATGCGCCTTCTGCCGAAAGAGGTCCGGGAGCGGTGCTTAGCTCTGCAGAGCACCGTACCTTCGTCTTTAGCCTCTCTTCTCGTCTACATCTTAGCAAAAAGCTTTTCCACTCTGTCTGGCAAGGAGAAACTGTGCCAGCACAAAAAACATCTCCCATCGTGTTCTAGAGGCTGCACGGAGGTCTGCCGAGTGTTTTGCAAGAAGAGAAAGAAAGTTGTCCAAAACAGCTTGCAATCGAATGTTCATGTGAATAGAAAAGGCAGGAGAGTGGTCAGGTAGTGTTTTCTCTCAGTTGGCAAGCTGCGCACACAATCGCAGTGTTGTACAGCTTGTTTCATCACCTTTGCCAAGTTGCCGCTCTCTCCGGCTCCCGGAGACGAAGAAGCTGCTTCTTCGCGCAAAGACGATTCTGCCGCTCGCAGTGCTCTGCGGTGTGCGCCTTCTGCCGAAAGACGCCCGGGAGCGGTGCTTAGATCTGCAGAGCACCGTACCTTCGTCTTTAGCCTCTCTTCTCGTCTACATCATAGCAAAAAGCTTTTCCACTCTGTCTGGCAAGGAGAAACTGTGCCAGCACAGAAAACATCTCCCATCGTGTTCTAGAGGCTGCACGGAGGTCTGCCGAGTGTTTTGCAAGAAGAGAAAGAAAGTTGTCCAAAACAGCTTGCAATCGAATGTTCATGTGAATAGAAAAGGCAGGAGAGTGGTCAGGTACTGTTTTCTCTCACTTGGCAAGCTGCGCACACAATCGCAGTGTTGTACAGCTTGTTTCATCACTTTTGCCAAGCTGCCGCTCTCTCCGGCTCCCGGAGACGAAGAAGCTGCTTCTTCGCGCAAAGACGATTCTGCCGCTCACAGTGCTCTGTGGTGTGCGCCTTCTGCCGAAAGAGGTCAGGGAGCGGTGCTTAGCTCTGCAGAGCACCGTACCTTCGTCTTTAGCCTCTCTTCTCGTCTACATCTTAGCAAAAAGCTTTTCCACTCTGTCTGGCAAGGAGAAACTGTGCCAGCACAAAAAACATCTCCCATCGTGTTCTAGAGGCTGCACGGAGGTCTGCCGAGTGTTTTGCAAGAAGAGAAAGAAAGTTGTCCAAAACAGCTTGCAATCGAATGTTCATGTGAATAGAAAAGGCAGGAGAGTGGTCAGGTACTGTTTTCTCTCAGTTGGCAAGCTGCGCACACAATCGCAGTGTTGTACAGCTTGTTTCATCACCTTTGCCAAGTTGCCGCTCTCTCCGGCTCCCGGAGACGAAGAAGCTGCTTCTTCGCGCAAAGACGATTCTGCCGCTCGCAGTGCTCTGCGGTGTGCGCCTTCTGCCGAAAGACGCCCGGGAGCGGTGCTTAGCTCTGCAGAGCACCGTACCTTCGTCTTTAGCCTCTCTTCTCGTCTACATCTTAGCAAAAAGCTTTTCCACTCTGTCTGGCAAGGAGAAACTTTGCCAGCACAAAAAACATCTCCCATCGTGTTCTAGAGGCTGCACGGAGTTCTGCCGATAGTTTTGCAAGAAGAGAAAGAAAGTTGTCCAAAACAGCTTGCAATCGAATGTTCATGTGAATAGAAAAGGCAGGAGAGTGGTCAGGTACTGTTTTCTCTCAGTTGGCAAGCTGCGCACACAATCGCAGTGTTGTACAGCTTGTTTCATCACCTTTGCCAAGCTGCCGCTCTCTCCGGCTCCCGGAGACGAAGAAGCTGCTTCTTCGCGCAAAGACGATTCTGCCGCTCACAGTGCTCTGCGGTGTGCGCCTTCTGCCGAAAGAGGTCCGGGAGCGGTGCTTAGCTCTGCAGAGCACCGTACCTTCGTCTTTAGCCTCTCTTCTCGTCTACATCTTAGCAAAAAGCTTTTCCACTCTGTCTGGCAAGGAGAAACTTTGCCAGCACAAAAAACATCTCCCATCGTGTTCTAGAGGCTGCACGGAGGTCTGCCGAGAGTTTTGCAAGAAGAGAAAGAAAGTTGTCCAAAACAGCTTCCAATCGAATGCACATGTGAATAGAAAAGGCAGGAGAGTGGTCAGGTACTGTTTTCTCTCAGTTGGCAAGCTGCGCACACAATCGCAGTGTTGTACAGCTTGTTTCATCACCTTTGCGAAGTTGCGGCTCTCTCCGGCTCCCGGAGACGAAGAAGCTGCTTCTTCGCGCAAAGACGATTCTGCCGCTCACAGTGCTCTGCGGTGTGCGTCTTCTGCCGAAAGAGGCCCGGGAGCTGTGCTTAGCTCTGCAGAGCACCGTACCTTCGTCTTTAGCCTCTCTTCTCGTCTACATCTTAGCAAAAAGCTTTTCCACTCTGTCTGGCAAGGAGAAACTGTGCCAGCACAGAAAACATCTCCCATCGTGTTCTAGAGGCTGCACGGAGGTCTGCCGAGTGTTTTGCAAGAAGAGAAAGAAAGTTGTCCAAAACAGCTTCCAATCGAATCTTCATGTGAATAGAAAAGGCAGGAGAGTGGTCAGGTACTGTTTTCTCTCAGTTGGCAAGCTGCGCACACAATCGCAGTGTTGTACAGCTTGTTTCATCACCTTTGCGAAGTTGCCGCTCTCTCCGGCTCCCGGAGACGAAGAAGCTGCTTCTTCGCGCAAAGACGATTCTGCCGCTCGCTGTGCTCTCCGGTGTGCGCCTTCTGCCGAAAGAGGTCCGGGAGCGGTGCTTAGCTCTGCAGAGCACCGTACCTTCGTCTTTAGCCTCTCTTCTCGTCTACATCTTAGCAAAAAGCTTTTCCACTCTGTCTGGCAAGGAGAAACTTTGCCAGCACAAAAAACATCTCCCATCGTGTTCTAGAGGCTGCACGGAGGTCTGCCGAGAGTTTTGCAAGAAGAGAAAGAAAGTTGTCCAAAACAGCTTGCAATCGAATGTTCATGTGAATAGAAAAGGCAGGAGAGTGGTCAGGTACTGTTTTCTCTCAGTTGGCAAGCTGCGCACACAATCGCAGTGTTGTACAGCTTGTTTCATCACCTTTGCGAAGCTGCCGCTCTCTCCGGCTCCCGGAGACGAAGATGCTGCTTCTTCGCGCAAAGACGATTCTGCCGCTCACAGTGCTCTGCGGTGTGCGCCTTCTGCCGAAAGAGGTCCGGGAGCGGTGCTTAGCTCTGCAGAGCACCGTACCTTCGTCTTTAGCCTCTCTTCTCGTCTACATCTTAGCAAAAAGCTTTTCCACTCTGTCTGGCAAGGAGAAACTGTGCCAGCACAAAAAACATCTCCCATCGTGTTCTAGAGCCTGCACGGAGGTCTGCAGAGTGTTTTGCAAGAAGAGAAAGAAAGTTGTCCAAAACAGCTTGCAATCGAATGTTCATGTGAATAGAAAAGGCAGGAGAGTGGTCAGGTACTGTTTTCTCTCAGTTGGCAAGCTGCGCACACAATCGCAGTGTTGTACAGCTTGTTTCATCACCTTTGCGAAGTTGCCGCTCTCTCCGGCTCCCGGAGACGAACAAGCTGCTTCTTCGCGCAAAGACGATTCTGCCGCTCACAGTGCTCTGCGGTGTGCGCCTTCTGCCGAAAGAGGTCCGGGAGCGGTGCTTAGCTCTGCAGAGAACCGTACCTTCGTCTTTAGCCTCTCTTCTCGTCTACATCTTAGCAAAAAGCTTTTCCACTCTGTCTGGCAAGGAGAAACTGTGCCAGCACAGAAAACATCTCCCATCGTGTTCTAGAGGCTGCACGGAAGTCTGCCGAGTGTTTTGCAAGAAGAGAAAGAAAGTTGTCCAAAACAGCTTGCAATCGAATCTTCATGTGAATACAAAAGGCAGGAGAGTGGTCAGGTACTGTTTTCTCTCAGTTGACAAGCTGCGCACACAATCGCAGTGTTGTACAGCTTGTTTCATCACCTTTGCGAAGTTGCCGCTCTCTCCGGCTCCCGGAGACGAAGAAGCTGCTTCTTCGCGCAAAGACGATTCTGTCGCTCACAGTGCTCTGCAGCGTGCGTCTTCTGCGAAAGAGGCGCGGGAGCTGTGCTTAGCTCTTCAGAGCACCGTACCTTCGTCTTTAGCCTCTCTTCTCGTCTACATCTTAGCAAAAAGCTTTTCCACTCTGTCTGGCAAGGAGAAACTGTGCCAGCACAGAAAACATCTCCCATCGTGTTCTAGAGGCTGCACGGAGGTCTGCCGAGTGTTTTGCAAGAAGAGAAAGAAAGTTGTCCAAAACAGCTTGCAATCGAATGTTCATGTGAAGAGAAAAGGCAGGAGAGTGGTCAGGTACTGTTTTCTCTCAGTTGGCAAGCTGCGCACACAATCGCAGTGTTGTACAGCTTGTTTCATCACCTTTGCCAAGGTGCCGCTCTCTCCGGCTCCCGGAGACGAAGAAGCTGCTTCTTCGCGCAAAGACGATTCTGCCGCTCACAGTGCTCTGCGGTGTGCGTCTTCTGCCGAAAGAGGCCCGGGAGCTGTGCTTAGCTCTGCAGAGCACCGTACCTTCGTCTTTAGCCTCTCTTCTCGTCTACATCTTAGCAAAAAGCTTTTCCACTCTGTCTGGCAAGGAGAAAATTTGCCAGCACAGAAAACATCTCCCATCGTGTTCTAGAGGCTGCACGGAGGTCTGCCGAGTGTTTTGCAAGAAGAGAAAGAAAGTTGTCCAAAACAGCTTCCAATCGAATCTTCATGTGAATAGAAAAGGCAGGAGAGTGGTCAGGTACTCTTTTCTCTCAGTTGGCAAGCTGCGCACACAATCGCAGTGTTGTACAGCTTGTTTCATCACCTTTGCCAAGTTGCCGCTCTCTCCGGCTCCCGGAGACGAAGAAGCTGCTTCTTCGCGCAAAGACGATTCTGCCGCTCGCTGTGCTCTGCGGTGTGCGCCTTCTGCCGAAAGAGGTCCGGGAGCGGTGCTTAGCTCTGCAGAGCACCGTACCTTCGTCTTTAGCCTCTCTTCTCGTCTACATCTTAGCAAAAAGCTTTTCCACTCTGTCTGGCAAGGAGAAACTTTGCCAGCACAAAAAACATCTCCCATCGTGTTCTAGAGGCTGCACGGAGGTCTGCCGAGAGTTTTGCAAGAAGAGAAAGAAAGTTGTCCAAAACAGCTTGCAATCGAATGTTCATGTGAATAGAAAAGGCAGGAGAGTGGTCAGGTACTGTTTTCTCTCAGTTGGCAAGCTGCGCACACAATCGCAGTGTTGTACAGCTTGTTTCATCACCTTTGCCAAGTTGCCGCTCTCTCCGGCTCCCGGAGACGAAGATGCTGCTTCTTCGCGCAACGACGATTCTGCCGCTCACAGTGCTCTGCGGTGTGCGCCTTCTGCCGAAAGAGGTCCAGGAGCGGTGCTTAGCTCTGCAGAGCACCGTACCTTCGTCTTTAGCCTCTCTTCTCGTCTACATCTTAGCAAAATCTTTTCCACTCTGTCTGGCAAGGAGAAACTGTGCCAGCACAAAAAACATCTCCCATCGTGTTCTAGAGCCTGCACGGAGGTCTGCAGAGTGTTTTGCAAGAAGAGAAAGAAAGTTGTCCAAAACAGCTTGCAATCGAATGTTCATGTGAATAGAAAAGGCAGGAGAGTGGTCAGGTACTGTTTTCTCTCACTTGGCAAGCTGCGCACACAATCGCAGTGTTGTACAGCTTGTTTCATCACCTTTGCGAAGTTGCCGCTCTCTCCGGCTCCCGGAGACGAACAAGCTGCTTCTTCGCGCAAAGACGATTCTGCCGCTCACAGTGCTCTGCGGTGTGCGCCTTCTGCCGAAAGAGGTCCGGGAGCGGTGCTTAGCTCTGCAGAGAACCGTACCTTCGTCTTTAGCCTCTCTTCTCGTCTACATCTTAGCAAAAAGCTTTTCCACTCTGTCTGGCAAGGAGAAACTGTGCCAGCACAGAAAACATCTCCCATCGTGTTCTAGAGGCTGCACGGAGGTCTGCCGAGTGTTTTGCAAGAAGAGAAAGAAAGTTGTCCAAAACAGCTTGCAATCGAATGTTCATGTGAATAGAAAAGGCAGGAGAGTGGTCAGGTACTGTTTTCTCTCAGTTGACAAGCTGCGCACACAATCGCAGTGTTGTACAGCTTGTTTCATCACCTTTGCCAAGCTGCCGCTCTCTCCGGCTCCCGGAGACGAAGAAGCTGCTTCTTCGCGCAAAGACGATTCTGCCGCTCACAGTGCTCTGCGGTGTGCGCCTTCTGCCGAAAGACGCCCGGGAGCTGTGCTTAGCTCTGCAGAGCACCGTACCTTCGTCTTTAGCCTCTCTTCTCGTCTACATCTTAGCAAAAAGCTTTTCCACTCTGTCTGGCAAGGAGAAACTGTGCCAGCACAGAAAACATCTCCCATCGTGTTCTAGAGGCTGCACGGAGGTCTGCCGAGTGTTTTGCAAGAAGAGAAAGAAAGTTGTCCAAAACAGCTTGCAATCGAATGTTCATGTGATTAGAAAAGGCAGGAGAGTGGTCAGGTACTGTTTTCTCTCAGTTGGCAAGCTGCGCACACAATCGCAGTGTTGTACAGCTTGTTTCATCACCTTTGCGAAGCTGCCGCTCTCTCCGGCTCCCGGAGACGAAGAAGCTGCTTCTTCGCGCAAAGACGATTCTGCCGGTCACAGTGCTCTGCGGTGTGCGCCTTCTGCCGAAAGAGGTCCGGGAGCGGTGCTTAGCTCTGCAGAGCACCGTACCTTCGTCTTTAGCCTCTCTTCTCGTCTACATCTTAGCAAAAAGCTTTTCCACTCTGTCTGGCAAGGAGAAACTGTGCCAGCACAGAAAACATCTCCCATCGTGTTCTAGAGGCTGCACGGAGGTCTGCCGAGTGTTTTGCAAGAAGAGAAAGAAAGTTGTCCAAAACAGCTTGCAATCGAATGTTCATGTGAATAGAAAAGGCAGGAGAGTGGTCAGGTACTGTTTTCTCTCAGTTGGCAAGCTGCGCACACAATCGCAGTGTTGTACAGCTTGTTTCATCACCTTTGCGAAGCTGCCGCTCTCTCCGGCTCCCGGAGACGAAGATGCTGCTTCTTCGCGCAAAGACGATTCTGCCGCTCACAGTGCTCTGCGGTGTGCGCCTTCTGCCGAAAGAGGTCCGGGAGCGGTGCTTAGCTCTGCAGAGCACCGTACCTTCGTCTTTAGCCTCTCTTCTCGTCTACATCTTAGCAAAAAGCTTTTCCACTCTGTCTGGCAAGGAGAAACTGTGCCAGCACAAAAAACATCTCCCATCGTGTTCTAGAGCCTGCACGGAGGTCTGCAGAGTGTTTTGCAAGAAGAGAAAGAAAGTTGTCCAAAACAGCTTGCAATCGAATGTTCATGTGAATAGAAAAGGCAGGAGAGTGGTCAGGTACTGTTTTCTCTCAGTTGGCAAGCTGCGCACACAATCGCAGTGTTGTACAGCTTGTTTCATCACCTTTGCGAAGTTGCCGCTCTCTCCGGCTCCCGGAGACGAACAAGCTGCTTCTTCGCGCAAAGACGATTCTGCCGCTCACAGTGCTCTGCGGTGTGCGCCTTCTGCCGAAAGAGGTCCGGGAGCGGTGCTTAGCTCTGCAGAGAACCGTACCTTCGTCTTTAGCCTCTCTTCTCGTCTACATCTTAGCAAAAAGCTTTTCCACTCTGTCTGGCAAGGAGAAACTGTGCCAGCACAGAAAACATCTCCCATCGTGTTCTAGAGGCTGCACGGAAGTCTGCCGAGTGTTTTGCAAGAAGAGAAAGAAAGTTGTCCAAAACAGCTTGCAATCGAATCTTCATGTGAATACAAAAGGGAGGAGAGTGGTCAGGTACTGTTTTCTCTCAGTTGACAAGCTGCGCACACAATCGCAGTGTTGTACAGCTTGTTTCATCACCTTTGCGAAGTTGCCGCTCTCTCCGGCTCCCGGAGACGAAGAAGCTGCTTCTTCGCGCAAAGACGATTCTGTCGCTCACAGTGCTCTGCAGCGTGCGTCTTCTGCGAAAGAGGCGCGGGAGCTGTGCTTAGCTCTTCAGAGCACCGTACCTTCGTCTTTAGCCTCTCTTCTCGTCTACATCTTAGCAAAAAGCTTTTCCACTCTGTCTGGCAAGGAGAAACTGTGCCAGCACAGAAAACATCTCCCATCGTGTTCTAGAGGCTGCACGGAGGTCTGCCGAGTGTTTTGCAAGAAGAGAAAGAAAGTTGTCCAAAACAGCTTGCAATCGAATGTTCATGTGAAGAGAAAAGGCAGGAGAGTGGTCAGGTACTGTTTTCTCTCAGTTGGCAAGCTGCGCACACAATCGCAGTGTTGTACAGCTTGTTTCATCACCTTTGCCAAGGTGCCGCTCTCTCCGGCTCCCGGAGACGAAGAAGCTGCTTCTTCGCGCAAAGACGATTCTGCCGCTCACAGTGCTCTGCGGTGTGCGTCTTCTGCCGAAAGAGGCCCGGGAGCTGTGCTTAGCTCTGCAGAGCACCGTACCTTCGTCTTTAGCCTCTCTTCTCGTCTACATCTTAGCAAAAAGCTTTTCCACTCTGTCTGGCAAGGAGAAAATTTGCCAGCACAGAAAACATCTCCCATCGTGTTCTAGAGGCTGCACGGAGGTCTGCCGAGTGTTTTGCAAGAAGAGAAAGAAAGTTGTCCAAAACAGCTTCCAATCGAATCTTCATGTGAATAGAAAAGGCAGGAGAGTGGTCAGGTACTGTTTTCTCTCAGTTGGCAAGCTGCGCACACAATCGCAGTGTTGTACAGCTTGTTTCATCACCTTTGCCAAGTTGCCGCTCTCTCCGGCTCCCGGAGACGAAGAAGCTGCTTCTTCGCGCAAAGACGATTCTGCCGCTCGCTGTGCTCTGCGGTGTGCGCCTTCTGCCGAAAGAGGTCCGGGAGCGGTGCTTAGCTCTGCAGAGCACCGTACCTTCGTCTTTAGCCTCTCTTCTCGTCTACATCTTAGCAAAAAGCTTTTCCACTCTGTCTGGCAAGGAGAAACTTTGCCAGCACAAAAAACATCTCCCATCGTGTTCTAGAGGCTGCACGGAGGTCTGCCGAGAGTTTTGCAAGAAGAGAAAGAAAGTTGTCCAAAACAGCTTGCAATCGAATGTTCATGTGAATAGAAAAGGCAGGAGAGTGGTCAGGTACTGTTTTCTCTCAGTTGGCAAGCTGCGCACACAATCGCAGTGTTGTACAGCTTGTTTCATCACCTTTGCCAAGTTGCCGCTCTCTCCGGCTCCCGGAGACGAAGATGCTGCTTCTTCGCGCAAAGACGATTCTGCCGCTCACAGTGCTCTGCGGTGTGCGCCTTCTGCCGAAAGAGGTCCAGGAGCGGTGCTTAGCTCTGCAGAGCACCGTACCTTCGTCTTTAGCCTCTCTTCTCGTCTACATCTTAGCAAAATCTTTTCCACTCTGTCTGGCAAGGAGAAACTGTGCCAGCACAAAAAACATCTCCCATCGTGTTCTAGAGCCTGCACGGAGGTCTGCAGAGTGTTTTGCAAGAAGAGAAAGAAAGTTGTCCAAAACAGCTTGCAATCGAATGTTCATGTGAATAGAAAAGGCAGGAGAGTGGTCAGGTACTGTTTTCTCTCAGTTGGCAAGCTGCGCACACAATCGCAGTGTTGTACAGCTTGTTTCATCACCTTTGCGAAGTTGCCGCTCTCTCCGGCTCCCGGAGACGAACAAGCTGCTTCTTCGCGCAAAGACGATTCTGCCGCTCACAGTGCTCTGCGGTGTGCGCCTTCTGCCGAAAGAGGTCCGGGAGCGGTGCTTAGCTCTGCAGAGAACCGTACCTTCGTCTTTAGCCTCTCTTCTCGTCTACATCTTAGCAAAAAGCTTTTCCACTCTGTCTGGCAAGGAGAAACTGTGCCAGCACAGAAAACATCTCCCATCGTGTTCTAGAGGCTGCACGGAGGTCTGCCGAGTGTTTTGCAAGAAGAGAAAGAAAGTTGTCCAAAACAGCTTGCAATCGAATGTTCATGTGAATAGAAAAGGCAGGAGAGTGGTCAGGTACTGTTTTCTCTCAGTTGACAAGCTGCGCACACAATCGCAGTGTTGTACAGCTTGTTTCATCACCTTTGCCAAGCTGCCGCTCTCTCCGGCTCCCGGAGACGAAGAAGCTGCTTCTTCGCGCAAAGACGATTCTGCCGCTCACAGTGCTCTGCGGTGTGCGCCTTCTGCCGAAAGACGCCCGGGAGCGGTGCTTAGCTCTGCAGAGCACCGTACCTTCGTCTTTAGCCTCTCTTCTCGTCTACATCTTAGCAAAAAGCTTTTCCACTCTGTCTGGCAAGGAGAAACTGTGCCAGCACAGAAAACATCTCCCATCGTGTTCTAGAGGCTGCACGGAGGTCTGCCGAGTGTTTTGCAAGAAGAGAAAGAAAGTTGTCCAAAACAGCTTGCAATCGAATGTTCATGTGATTAGAAAAGGCAGGAGAGTGGTCAGGTACTGTTTTCTCTCAGTTGGCAAGCTGCGCACACAATCGCAGTGTTGTACAGCTTGTTTCATCCCCTTTGCGAAGCTGCCGCTCTCTCCGGCTCCCGGAGACGAAGAAGCTGCTTCTTCGCGCAAAGACGATTCTGCCGCTCACAGTGCTCTCCGGTGTGCGCCTTCTGCAGAAAGAGGTCCGGGAGCTGTGCTTAGCTCTGCAGAGCACCGTACCTTCGTCTTTAGCCTCTCTTCTCGTCTACATCTTAGCAAAAAGCTTTTCCACTCTGTCTGGCAAGGAGAAACTGTGCCAGCACAGAAAACATCTCCCATCGTGTTCTAGAGGCTGCACGGAGGTCTGCCGAGTGTTTTGCAAGAAGAGAAAGAAAGTTGTCCAAAACAGCTTGCAATCGAATATTCCTGTGAATAGAAAAGGCAGCAGAGGAGTCAGGTACTGTTTTCGCTCAGTTGGCAAGCTGCGCACACAATCGCAGTGTTGTACAGCTTGTTTCATCACCTTTGCCAAGCTGCCGCTCTCTCCGGCTCCCGGAGACGAAGAAGCTGCTTCTTCGCGCAAAGACGATTCTGCCGCTCACAGTGCTCTGCGGTGTGCGGCTTCTGCCGAAAGAGGTCCGGGAGCGGTGCTTAGCTCTGCAGAGCACCGTACCTTCGTCTTTAGCCTCTCTTCTCGTCTACATCTTAGCAAAAAGCTTTTCCACTCTGTCTGGCAAGGAGAAACTTTGCCAGCACAGAAAACATCTCCCATCGTGTTCTAGAGGCTGCACGGAGGTCTGCCGAGTGTTTTGCAAGAAGAGAAAGAAAGTTGTCCAAAACAGCTTGCAATCGAAAGTTCATGTGAAGAGAAAAGGCAGGAGTGTGGTCAGGTACTGTTTTCTCTCAGTTGGCAAGCTGCGCACACAATCGCAGTGTTGTACAGCTTGTTTCATCACCTTTGCGAAGTTGCCGCTCTCTCCGGCTCCCGGAGACGAAGAAGCTGCTTCTTCGCGCAAAGACGATTCTGCCGCTCACAGTGCTCTGCAGCGTGCGTCTTCCGCCGAAAGAGGCCCGGGAGCGGTGCTTAGCTCTGCAGAGCACCGTACCTTCGTCTTTAGCCTCTCTTCTCGTCTACATCTTAGCAAAAAGCTTTTCCACTCTGTCTGGCAAGGAGAAACTGTGCCAGCACAGAAAACATCTCCCATCGTGTTCTAGAGGCTGCACGGAGATCTGCCGAGTGTTTTGCAAGAAGAGAAAGAAAGTTGTCCAAAACAGCTTCCAATCGAATGTTCATGTGAATAGAAAAGGCAGGAGAGTGGTCAGGTACTGTTTTCTCTCACTTGGCAAGCTGCGCACACAATCGCAGTGTTGTACAGCTTGTTTCATCCCCTTTGCGAAGCTGCCGCTCTCTCCGGCTCCCGGAGACGAAGAAGCTGCTTCTTCGCGCAAAGACGATTCTGCCGCTCACAGTGCTCTGCGGTGTGCGCCTTCTGCCGAAATAGGTCCGGGAGCGGTGCTTAGCTCTGCAGAGCACCGTACCTTCGTCTTTAGCCTCTCTTCTCGTCTACATCTTAGCAAAAAGCTTTTCCACTCTGTCTGGCAAGGAGAAACTGTGCCAGCACAGAAAACATCTCCCATCGTGTTCTAGAGGCTGCACGGAGGTCTGCCGAGTGTTTTGCAAGAAGAGAAAGAAAGTTGTCCAAAACAGCTTGCAATCGAATGTTCATGTGATTAGAAAAGGCAGGAGAGTGGTCAGGTACTGTTTTCTCTCAGTTGGCAAGCTGCGCACACAATCGCAGTGTTGTACAGCTTGTTTCATCACCTTTGCCAAGCTGCCGCTCTCTCCGGCTCCCGGAGACGAAGAAGCTGCTTCTTCGCGCAAAGACGATTCTGCCGCTCACAGTGCTCTGCGGTGTGCGCCTTCTGCCGAAAGAGGTCCGGGAGCGGTGCTTAGCTCTGCAGAGCACCGTACCTTCGTCTTTAGCCTCTCTTCTCGTCTACATCTTAGCAAAAAGCTTTTCCACTCTGTCTGGCAAGGAGAAACTTTGCCAGCACAGAAAACATCTCCCATCGTGTTCTAGAGGCTGCACGGAGGTCTGCCGAGTGTTTTGCAAGAAGAGAAAGAAAGTTGTCCAAAACAGCTTGCAATCGAAAGTTCATTTGAAGAGAAAAGGCAGGAGTGTGGTCAGGTACTGTTTTCTCTCAGTTGGCAAGCTGCGCACACAATCGCAGTGTTGTACAGCTTGTTTCATCACCTTTGCGAAGTTGCCGCTCTCTCCGGCTCCCGGAGACGAAGAAGCTGCTTCTTCGCGCAAAGACGATTCTGCCGCTCACAGTGCTCTGCAGCGTGCGTCTTCCGCCGAAAGAGGCCCGGGAGCGGTGCTTAGCTCTGCAGAGCACCGTACCTTCGTCTTTAGCCTCTCTTCTCGTCTACATCTTAGCAAAAAGCTTTTCCACTCTGTCTGGCAAGAAGAAACTGTGCCAGCACAGAAAACATCTCCCATCGTGTTCTAGAGGCTGCACGGAGGTCTGCCGAGTGTTTTGCAAGAAGAGAAAGAAAGTTGTCCAAAACAGCTTCCAATCGAATGTTCATGTGAATAGAAAAGGCAGGAGATTGGTCAGGTACTGTTTTCTCTCACTTGGCAAGCTGCGCACACAATCGCAGTGTTGTACAGCTTGTTTCATCCCCTTTGCGAAGCTGCCGCTCTCTCCGGCTCCCGGAGACGAAGAAGCTGCTTCTTCGCGCAAAGACGATTCTGCCGCTCACAGTGCTCTCCGGTGTGCGCCTTCTGCCGAAAGAGGTCCGGGAGCTGTGCTTAGCTCTGCAGAGCACCGTACCTTCGTCTTTAGCCTCTCTTCTCGTCTACATCTTAGCAAAAAGCTTTTCCACTCTGTCTGGCAAGGAGAAACTGTGCCAGCACAGAAAACATCTCCCATCGTGTTCTAGAGGCTGCACGGAGGTCTGCCGAGTGTTTTGCAAGAAGAGAAAGAAAGTTGTCCAAAACAGCTTGCAATCGAATGTTCATGTGAATAGAAAAGGCAGGAGAGTGGTCAGGTACTGTTTTCTCTCAGTTGGCAAGCTGCGCACACAATCGCAGTGTTGTACAGCTTGTTTCATCACCTTTGCCAAGTTGCCGCTCTCTCCGGCTCCCGGAGACGAAGAAGCTGCTTCTTCGCGCAAAGACGATTCTGCCGCTCACAGTGCTCTGCGGTGTGCGCCTTCTGCCGAAAGAGGACCGGGAGCTGTGCTTAGCTCTGCAGAGCACCGTACCTTCGTCTTTAGCCTCTCTTCTCGTCTACATCTTAGCAAAAAGCTTTTCCACTCTGTCTGGCAAGGAGAAACTGTGCCAGCACAGAAAACATCTCCCATCGTGTTCTAGAGGCTGCACGGAGGTCTGCCGAGTGTTTTGCAAGAAGAGAAAGAAAGTTGTCCAAAACAGCTTGCAATCGAATGTTCATGTGAATAGAAAAGGCAGGAGAGTGGTCAGGTACTGTTTTCTCTCAGTTGGCAAGCTGCGCACACAATCGCAGTGTTGTACAGCTTGTTTCATCACCTTTGCCAAGCTGCCGCTCTGTCCGGCTCCCGGAGACGAAGAAGCTGCTTTTTCGCGCAAAGACGATTCTGCCGCTCGCAGTGCTCTGCGGTGTGCCCCTTCTGCCGAAAGACGCCCGGGAGCGGTGCTTAGCTCTGCAGAGCACCGTACCTTCGTCTTTAGCCTCTCTTCTCGTCTACATCTTAGCAAAAAGCTTTTCCACTCTGTCTGGCAAGGAGAAACTTTGCCAGCACAAAAAACATCTCCCATCGTGTTCTAGAGGCTGCACGGAGGTCTGCCGAGAGTTTTGCAAGAAGAGAAAGAAAGTTGTCCAAAACAGCTTCCAATCGAATGCACATGTGAATAGAAAAGGCAGGAGAGTGGTCAGGTACTGTTTTCTCTCAGTTGGCAAGCTGCGCACACAATCGCAGTGTTGTACAGCTTGTTTCATCACCTTTGCAAAGCTGCCGCTCTCTCCGGCTGCCGGAGACGAAGAAGCTGCTTCTTCGCGCAAAGACGATTCTGCCGCTCACAGTGCTCTCCGGTGTGCGCCTTCTGCCGAAAGAGGTCCGGGAGCGGTGCTTAGCTCTGCAGAGCACCGTACCTTCGTCTTTAGCCTCTCTTCTCTTCTACATGTTAGCAAAAATCTTTTCCACTCTGTCTGGCAAGGAGAAACTGTGCCAGCACAGAAAACATCTCCCATCGTTTTCTAGAGGCTGCACGGAGGTCTGCCGAGTGTTTTGCAAGAAGAGAAAGAAAGTTGTCCAAAACAGCTTGCAATCGAATGTTCATGTGAATAGAAAAGGCAGGAGAGTGGTCAGGTACTGTTTTCTCTCAGTTGGCAAGCTGCGCACACAATCGCAGTGTTGTACAGCTTGTTTCATCACCTTTGCCAAGTTGCCGCTCTCTCCGGCTCCCGGAGACGAAGAAGCTGCTTCTTCGCGCAAAGACGATTCTGCCGCTCGCAGTGCTCTGCGGTGTGCGCCTTCTGCCGAAAGACGCCCGGGAGCGGTGCTTAGCTCTGCAGAGCACCGTACCTTCGTCTTTAGCCTCTCTTCTCGTCTACATCTTAGCAAAAAGCTTTTCCACTCTGTCTGGCAAGGAGAAACTGTGCCAGCACAAAAAACATCTCCCATCGTGTTCTAGAGGCTGCACGGAGGTCTGCCGATAGTTTTGCAAGAAGAGAAAGAAAGTTGTCCAAAACAGCTTGCAATCGAATGTTCATGTGAATAGAAAAGGCAGGAGAGTGGTCAGGTACTGTTTTCTCTCAGTTGGCAAGCTGCGCACACAATCGCAGTGTTGTACAGCTTGTTTCATCACCTTTGCCAAGCTGCCGCTCTCTCCGGCTCCCGGAGACGAAGAAGCTGCTTCTTCGCGCAAAGACGATTCTGCCGCTCACAGTGCTCTCCGGTGTGCGCCTTCTGCCGAAAGACGCCCGGGAGCGGTGCTTAGCTCTGCAGAGCACCGTACCTTCGTCTTTAGCCTCTCTTCTCGTCTACATCTTAGCAAAAAGCTTTTCCACTCTGTCTGGCAAGGAGAAACTGTGCCAGCACAAAAAACATCTCCCATCGTGTTCTAGAGGCTGCACGGAGGTCTGCCGAGTGTTTTGCAAGAAGAGAAAGAAAGTTGTCCAAAACAGCTTGCAATCGAATGTTCATCTGAATAGAAAAGGCAGGAGAGTGGTCAGGTACTGTTTTCTCTCACTTGGCAAGCTGCGCACACAATCGCAGTCCTGTACAGCTTGTTTCATCACCTTTGCGAAGTTGCCGCTCTCTCCGGCTCCCGGAGACGAAGAAGCTGCTTCTTCGCGCAAAGACGATTCTGCCGCTCACAGTGCTCTGCGGTGTGCGCCTTCTGCCGAAAGAGGACCGGGAGCTGTGCTTAGCTCTGCAGAGCACCGTACCTTCGTCTTTAGCCTCTCTTCTCGTCTACATCTTAGCAAAAAGCTTTTCCACTCTGTCTGGCAAGGAGAAACTGTGCCAGCACAGAAAACATCTCCCATCGTGTTCTAGAGGCTGCACGGAGGTCTGCCGAGTGTTTTGCAAGAAGAGAAAGAAAGTTGTCCAAAACAGCTTGCAATCGAATGTTCATGTGAATAGAAAAGGCAGGAGAGTGGTCAGGTACTGTTTTCTCTCAGTTGGCAAGCTGCGCACACAATCGCCGTGTTGTACAGCTTGTTTCATCACCTTTGCCAAGCTGCCGCTCTGTCCGGCTCCCGGAGACGAAGAAGCTGCTTCTTCGCGCAAAGACGATTCTGCCGCTCACAGTGCTCTGCGGTGTGCGCCTTCTGCCGAAAGAGGTCCGTGAGCTGTGCTTAGCTCTGCAGAGAACCGTACCTTCGTCTTTAGCCTCTCTTCTCGTCTACATCTTAGCAAAAAGCTTTTCCACTCTGTCTGGCAATGAGAAACTTTGCCAGCACAGAAAACATCTCCCATCGTGTTCTAGAGGCTGCACGGAGGTCTGCCGAGTGTTTTGCAAGAAGAGAAAGAAAGTTGTCCAAAACAGCTTGCAATCGAATGTTCATGTGAATAGAAAAGGCAGCAGAGTGGTCAGGAACTGTTTTCTCTCAGTTGGCAAGCTGCGCACACAATCGCAGTGTTGTACAGCTTGTTTCATCACCTTTGCCAAGCTGCCGCTCTCTCCGGCTCCCGGAGACGAAGAAGCTGCTTCTTCGCGCAAAGACGATTCTGCCGCTCACAGTGCTCTGCGGTGTGCGCCGTCTGCCGAAAGACGCCCGGGAGCGGTGCTTAGCTCTGCAGAGCACCGTACCTTCGTCTTTAGCCTCTCTTCTCGTCTACATCTTAGCAAAAAGCTTTTCCACTCTGTCTGGCAAGGAGAAACTGTGCCAGCACAAAAAACATCTCCCATCGTGTTCTAGAGGCTGCACGGAGGTCTGCCGAGTGTTTTGCAAGAAGAGAAAGAAAGTTGTCCAAAACAGCTTGCAATCGAATGTTCATGTGAATAGAAAAGGCAGGAGAGTGGTCAGGTACTGTTTTCTCTCAGTTGGCAAGCTGCGCACACAATCGCAGTGTTGTACAGCTTGTTTCATCACCTTTGCCAAGCTGCCGCTCTCTCCGGCTCCCGGAGACGAAGAAGCTGCTTCTTCGCGCAAAGACGATTCTGCCGCTCACAGTGCTCTGCGGTGTGCGCCTTCTGCCGAAAGAGGTCAGGGAGCGGTGCTTAGCTCTGCAGAGCACCGTACCTTCGTCTTTAGCCTCTCTTCTCGTCTACATCTTAGCAAAAAGCTTTTCCACTCTGTCTGGCAAGGAGAAACTGTGCCAGCACAAAAAACATCTCCCATCGTGTTCTAGAGGCTGCACGGAGGTCTGCCGAGTGTTTTGCAAGAAGAGAAAGAAAGTTGTCCAAAACAGCTTGCAATCGAAAGTTCATTTCAAGAGAAAAGGCAGGAGTGTGGTCAGGTACTGTTTTCTCTCAGTTGGCAAGCTGCGCACACAATCGCAGTGTTGTACAGCTTGTTTCATCACCTTTGCGAAGCTGCCGCTCTCTCCGGCTCCCGGAGACGAAGAAGCTGCTTCTTCGCGCAAAGACGATTCTGCCGCTCACAGTGCTCTGCAGCGTGCGTCTTCCGCCGAAAGAGGCCCGGGAGCGGTGCTTAGCTCTGCAGAGCACCGTACCTTCGTCTTTAGCCTCTCTTCTCGTCTACATCATAGCAAAAAGCTTTTCCACTCTGTCTGGCAAGGAGAAACTGTGCCAGCACAGAAAACATCTCCCATCGTGTTCTAGAGGCTGCACGGAGGTCTGCCGAGTGTTTTGCAAGAAGAGAAAGAAAGTTGTCCAAAACAGCTTGCAATCGAATGTTCATGTGAATAGAAAAGGCAGGAGATTGGTCAGGTACTGTTTTCTCTCACTTGGCAAGCTGCGCACACAATCGCAGTGTTGTACAGCTTGTTTCATCCCCTTTGCGAAGCTGCCGCTCTCTCCGGCTCCCGGAGACGAAGAAGCTGCTTCTTCGCGCAAAGACGATTCTGCCGCTCACAGTGCTCTCCGGTGTGCGCCTTCTGCCGAAAGAGGTCCGGGAGCTGTGCTTAGCTCTGCAGAGCACCGTACCTTCGTCTTTAGCCTCTCTTCTCGTCTACATCTTAGCAAAAAGCTTTTCCACTCTGTCTGGCAAGGAGAAACTGTGCCAGCACAGAAAACATCTCCCATCGTGTTCTAGAGGCTGCACGGAGGTCTGCCGAGTGTTTTGCAAGAAGAGAAAGAAAGTTGTCCAAAACAGCTTGCAATCGAATATTCCTGTGAATAGAAAAGGCAGCAGAGGAGTCAGGTACTGTTTTCGCTCAGTTGGCAAGCTGCGCACACAATCGCAGTGTTGTACAGCTTGTTTCATCACCTTTGCCAAGCTGCCGCTCTCTCCGGCTCCCGGAGACGAAGAAGCTGCTTCTTCGCGCAAAGACGATTCTGCCGCTCACAGTGCTCTGCGGTGTGCGGCTTCTGCCGAAAGAGGTCCGGGAGCGGTGCTTAGCTCTGCAGAGCACCGTACCTTCGTCTTTAGCCTCTCTTCTCGTCTACATCTTAGCAAAAAGCTTTTCCACTCTGTCTGGCAAGGAGAAACTTTGCCAGCACAGAAAACATCTCCCATCGTGTTCTAGAGGCTGCACGGAGGTCTGCCGAGTGTTTTGCAAGAAGAGAAAGAAAGTTGTCCAAAACAGCTTGCAATCGAAAGTTCATGTGAAGAGAAAAGGCAGGAGTGTGGTCAGGTACTGTTTTCTCTCAGTTGGCAAGCTGCGCACACAATCGCAGTGTTGTACAGCTTGTTTCATCACCTTTGCGAAGTTGCCGCTCTCTCCGGCTCCCGGAGACGAAGAAGCTGCTTCTTCGCGCAAAGACGATTCTGCCGCTCACAGTGCTCTGCAGCGTGCGTCTTCCGCCGAAAGAGGCCCGGGAGCGGTGCTTAGCTCTGCAGAGCACCGTACCTTCGTCTTTAGCCTCTCTTCTCGTCTACATCTTAGCAAAAAGCTTTTCCACTCTGCCTGGCAAGGAGAAACTGTGCCAGCACAGAAAACATCTCCCATCGTGTTCTAGAGGCTGCACGGAGATCTGCCGAGTGTTTTGCAAGAAGAGAAAGAAAGTTGTCCAAAACAGCTTGCAATCGAATGTTCATGTGAATAGAAAAGGCAGGAGAGTGGTCAGGTACTGTTTTCTCTCACTTGGCAAGCTGCGCACACAATCGCAGTGTTGTACAGCTTGTTTCATCACCTTTGCCAAGCTGCCGCTCTCTCCGGCTCCCGGAGACGAAGAAGCTGCTTCTTCGCGCAAAGACGATTCTGCCGCTCACAGTGCTCTGCGGTGTGCGCCTTCTGCCGAAATAGGTCCGGGAGCGGTGCTTAGCTCTGCAGAGCACCGTACCTTCGTCTTTAGCCTCTCTTCTCGTCTACATCTTAGCAAAAAGCTTTTCCACTCTGTCTGGCAAGGAGAAACTGTGCCAGCACAGAAAACATCTCCCATCGTGTTCTAGAGGCTGCACGGAGGTCTGCCGAGTGTTTTGCAAGAAGAGAAAGAAAGTTGTCCAAAACAGCTTGCAATCGAATGTTCATGTGATTAGAAAAGGCAGGAGAGTGGTCAGGTACTGTTTTCTCTCAGTTGGCAAGCTGCGCACACAATCGCAGTGTTGTACAGCTTGTTTCATCACCTTTGCCAAGCTGCCGCTCTCTCCGGCTCCCGGAGACGAAGAAGCTGCTTCTTCGCGCAAAGACGATTCTGCCGCTCACAGTGCTCTGCGGTGTGCGCCTTCTGCCGAAAGAGGTCCGGGAGCGGTGCTTAGCTCTGCAGAGCACCGTACCTTCGTCTTTAGCCTCTCTTCTCGTCTACATCTTAGCAAAAAGCTTTTCCACTCTGTCTGGCAAGGAGAAACTTTGCCAGCACAGAAAACATCTCCCATCGTGTTCTAGAGGCTGCACGGAGGTCTGCAGAGTGTTTTGCAAGAAGAGAAAGAAAGTTGTCCAAAACAGCTTGCAATCGAAAGTTCATTTGAAGAGAAAAGGCAGGAGTGTGGTCAGGTACTGTTTTCTCTCAGTTGGCAAGCTGCGCACACAATCGCAGTGTTGTACAGCTTGTTTCATCACCTTTGCGAAGTTGCCGCTCTCTCCGGCTCCCGGAGACGAAGAAGCTGCTTCTTCGCGCAAAGACGATTCTGCCGCTCACAGTGCTCTGCAGCGTGCGTCTTCCGCCGAAAGACGCCCGGGAGCGGTGCTTAGCTCTGCAGAGCACCGTACCTTCGTCTTTAGCCTCTCTTCTCGTCTACATCTTAGCAAAAAGCTTTTCCACTCTGTCTGGCAAGAAGAAACTGTGCCAGCACAGAAAACATCTCCCATCGTGTTCTAGAGGCTGCACGGAGGTCTGCCGAGTGTTTTGCAAGAAGAGAAAGAAAGTTGTCCAAAACAGCTTCCAATCGAATGTTCATGTGAATAGAAAAGGCAGGAGATTGGTCAGGTACTGTTTTCTCTCACTTGGCAAGCTGCGCACACAATCGCAGTGTTGTACAGCTTGTTTCATCCCCTTTGCGAAGCTGCCGCTCTCTCCGGCTCCCGGAGACGAAGAAGCTGCTTCTTCGCGCAAAGACGATTCTGCCGCTCACAGTGCTCTCCGGTGTGCGCCTTCTGCCGAAAGAGGTCCGGGAGCTGTGCTTAGCTCTGCAGAGCACCGTACCTTCGTCTTTAGCCTCTCTTCTCGTCTACATCTTAGCAAAAAGCTTTTCCACTCTGTCTGGCAAGGAGAAACTGTGCCAGCACAGAAAACATCTCCCATCGTGTTCTAGAGGCTGCACGGAGGTCTGCCGAGTGTTTTGCAAGAAGAGAAAGAAAGTTGTCCAAAACAGCTTGCAATCGAATGTTCATGTGAATAGAAAAGGCAGGAGAGTGGTCAGGTACTGTTTTCTCTCAGTTGGCAAGCTGCGCACACAATCGCAGTGTTGTACAGCTTGTTTCATCACCTTTGCCAAGTTGCCGCTCTCTCCGGCTCCCGGAGACGAAGAAGCTGCTTCTTCGCGCAAAGACGATTCTGCCGCTCACAGTGCTCTGCGGTGTGCGCCTTCTGCCGAAAGAGGACCGGGAGCTGTGCTTAGCTCTGCAGAGCACCGTACCTTCGTCTTTAGCCTCTCTTCTCGTCTACATCTTAGCAAAAAGCTTTTCCACTCTGTCTGGCAAGGAGAAACTGTGCCAGCACAGAAAACATCTCCCATCGTGTTCTAGAGGCTGCACGGAGGTCTGCCGAGTGTTTTGCAAGAAGAGAAAGCAAGTTGTCCAAAACAGCTTGCAATCGAATGTTCATGTGAATAGAAAAGGCAGGAGAGTGGTCAGGTACTGTTTTCTCTCAGTTGGCAAGCTGCGCACACAATCGCAGTGTTGTACAGCTTGTTTCATCACCTTTGCCAAGCTGCCGCTCTGTCCGGCTCCCGGAGACGAAGAAGCTGCTTTTTCGCGCAAAGACGATTCTGCCGCTCGCAGTGCTCTGCGGTGTGCGCCTTCTGCCGAAAGACGCCCGGGAGCGGTGCTTAGCTCTGCAGAGCACCGTACCTTCGTCTTTAGCCTCTCTTCTCGTCTACATCTTAGCAAAAAGCTTTTCCACTCTGTCTGGCAAGGAGAAACTTTGCCAGCACAAAAAACATCTCCCATCGTGTTCTAGAGGCTGCACGGAGGTCTGCCGAGAGTTTTGCAAGAAGAGAAAGAAAGTTGTCCAAAACAGCATCCAATCGAATGCACATGTGAATAGAAAAGGCAGGAGAGTGGTCAGGTACTGTTTTCTCTCAGTTGGCAAGCTGCGCACACAATCGCAGTGTTGTACAGCTTGTTTCATCACCTTTGCAAAGCTGCCGCTCTCTCCGGCTCCCGGAGACGAAGAAGCTGCTTCTTCGCGCAAAGACGATTCTGCCGCTCACAGTGCTCTCCGGTGTGCGCCTTCTGCCGAAAGAGGTCCGGGAGCGGTGCTTAGCTCTGCAGAGCACCGTACCTTCGTCTTTAGCCTCTCTTCTCTTCTACATGTTAGCAAAAATCTTTTCCACTCTGTCTGGCAAGGAGAAACTGTGCCAGCACAGAAAACATCTCCCATCGTTTTCTAGAGGCTGCACGGAGGTCTGCCGAGTGTTTTGCAAGAAGAGAAAGAAAGTTGTCCAAAACAGCTTGCAATCGAATGTTCATGTGAATAGAAAAGGCAGGAGAGTGGTCAGGTACTGTTTTCTCTCACTTGGCAAGCTGCGCACACAATCGCAGTGTTGTACAGCTTGTTTCATCACCTTTGCCAAGCTGCCGCTCTCTCCGGCTCCCGGAGACGAAGAAGCTGCTTCTTCGCGCAAAGACGATTCTGCCGTTCACAGTGCTCTGCGGTGTGCGCCTTCTGCCGAAAGACGCCCGGGAGCGGTGCTTAGCTCTGCAGAGCACCGTACCTTCGTCTTTAGCCTCTCTTCTCGTCTACATCTTAGCAAAAAGCTTTTCCACTCTGTCTGGCAAGGAGAAACTGTGCCAGCACAAAAAACATCTCCCATCGTGTTCTAGAGGCTGCACGGAGGTCTGCCGAGTGTTTTGCAAGAAGAGAAAGAAAGTTGTCCAAAACAGCTTGCAATCGAATGTTCATGTGAATAGAAAAGGCAGGAGAGTGGTCAGGTACTGTTTTCTCTCAGTTGGCAAGCTGCGCACACAATCGCAGTGTTGTACAGCTTGTTTCATCACCTTTGCCAAGTTGCCGCTCTCTCCGGCTCCCGGAGACGAAGAAGCTGCTTCTTCGCGCAAAGACGATTCTGCCGCTCGCAGTGCTCTGCGGTGTGCGCCTTCTGCCGAAAGACGCCCGGGAGCGGTGCTTAGCTCTGCAGAGCACCGTACCTTCGTCTTTAGCCTCTCTTCTCGTCTACATCTTAGCAAAAAGCTTTTCCACTCTGTCTGGCAAGGAGAAACTTTGCCAGCACAAAAAACATCTCCCATCGTGTTCTAGAGGCTGCACGGAGGTCTGCCGATAGTTTTGCAAGAAGAGAAAGAAAGTTGTCCAAAACAGCTTGCAATCGAATGTTCATGTGAATAGAAAAGGCAGGAGAGTGGTCAGGTACTGTTTTCTCTCAGTTGGCAAGCTGCGCACACAATCGCAGTGTTGTACAGCTTGTTTCATCACCTTTGCCAAGCTGCCGCTCTCTCCGGCTCCCGGAGACGAAGAAGCTGCTTCTTCGCGCAAAGACGATTCTGCCGCTCACAGTGCTCTCCGGTGTGCGCCTTCTGCCGAAAGACGCCCGGGAGCGGTGCTTAGCTCTGCAGAGCACCGTACCTTCGTCTTTAGCCTCTCTTCTCGTCTACATCTTAGCAAAAAGCTTTTCCACTCTGTCTGGCAAGGAGAAACTGTGCCAGCACAAAAAACATCTCCCATCGTGTTCTAGAGGCTGCACGGAGGTCTGCCGAGTGTTTTGCAAGAAGAGAAAGAAAGTTGTCCAAAACAGCTTGCAATCGAATGTTCATGTGAATAGAAAAGGCAGGAGAGTGGTCAGGTACTGTTTTCTCTCAGTTGGCAAGCTGCGCACACAATCGCAGTCCTGTACAGCTTGTTTCATCACCTTTGCCAAGCTGCCGCTCTCTCCGGCTCCCGGAGACGAAGAAGCTGCTTCTTCGCGCAAAGACGATTCTGCCGCTCACAGTGCTCTGCGGTGTGCGCCTTCTGCCGAAAGAGGTCCGGGAGCGGTGCTTAGCCCTGCAGAGCACCGTACCTTCGTCTTTAGCCTCTCTTCTCGTCTACATCTTAGCAAAAAGCTTTTCCACTCTGTCTGGCTTGGAGAAACTGTGCCAGCACAGAAAACATCCCCCATTGTGTTCTAGAGGCTGCACGGAGGTCTGCCGAGTGTTTTGCAAGAAGAGAAAGAAAGTTGTCCAAAACAGCTTGCAATCGAAAGTTCATGTGAATAGAAAAGGGAGGAGAGTGGTCAGGTACTGTTTTCTCTCAGTTGGCAAGCTGCGCACACAATCGCAGTGTTGTACAGCTTGTTTCATCACCTTTGCGAAGTTGCCGCTCTCTCCGGCTCCCGGAGACGAAGAAGCTGCTTCTTCGCGCAAAGACGATTCTGCCGCTCACAGTGCTCTGCAGCGTGCGTCTTCCGCCGAAAGAGGCCCGGGAGCTGTGCTTAGCTCTGCAGAGCACCGTACCTTCGTCTTTAGCCTCTCTTCTCGTCTACATCTTAGCAAAAAGCTTTTCCACTCTGTCTGGCAAGGAGAAACTGTGCCAGCACAGAAAACATCTCCCATCGTGTTCTAGAGGCTGCACGGAGATCTGCCGAGTGTTTTGCAAGAAGAGAAAGAAAGTTGTCCAAAACAGCTTCCAATCGAATGTTCATGTGAATAGAAAAGGCAGGAGAGTGGTCAGGTACTGTTTTCTCTCACTTGGCAAGCTGCGCACACAATCGCAGTGTTGTACAGCTTGTTTCATCCCCTTTGCGAAGCTGCCGCTCTCTCCGGCTCCCGGAGACGAAGAAGCTGCTTCTTCGCGCAAAGACGATTCTGCCGCTCACAGTGCTCTGCGGTGTGCGGCTTCTGCCGAAAGAGGTCCGGGAGCGGTGCTTAGCTCTGCAGAGCACCGTACCTTCGTCTTTAGCCTCTCTTCTCGTCTACATCTTAGCAAAAAGCTTTTCCACTCTGTCTGGCAAGGAGAAACTGTGCCAGCACAGAAAACATCTCCCATCGTGTTCTAGAGGCTGCACGGAGGTCTGCCGAGTGTTTTGCAAGAAGAGAAAGAAAGTTGTCCAAAACAGCTTGCAATCGAATGTTCATGTGATTAGAAAAGGCAGGAGAGTGGTCAGGTACTGTTTTCTCTCAGTTGGCAAGCTGCGCACACAATCGCAGTGTTGTACAGCTTGTTTCATCACCTTTGCGAAGCTGCCGCTCTCTCCGGCTCCCGGAGACGAAGAAGCTGCTTCTTCGCGCAAAGACGATTCTGCCGCTCACAGTGCTCTGCGGTGTGCGCCTTCTGCCGAAAGAGGTCCGGGAGCGGTGCTTAGCTCTGCAGAGCACCATACCTTCGTCTTTAGCCTCTCTTCTCGTCTACATATTAGCAAAAAGCTTTTCCACTCTGTCTGGCAAGGAGAAACTTTGCCAGCACAGAAAACATCTCCCATCGTGTTCTAGAGGCTGCACGGAGGTCTGCCGAGTGTTTTGCAAGAAGAGAAAGAAAGTTGTCCAAAACAGCTTGCAATCGAAAGTTCATTTGAAGAGAAAAGGCAGGAGTGTGGTCAGGTACTGTTTTCTCTCAGTTGGCAAGCTGCGCACACAATCGCAGTGTTGTACAGCTTGTTTCATCACCTTTGCGAAGTTGCCGCTCTCTCCGGCTCCCGGAGACGAAGAAGCTGCTTCTTCGCGCAAAGACGATTCTGCCGCTCACAGTGCTCTGCAGCGTGCGTCTTCCGCCGAAAGAGGCCCGGGAGCGGTGCTTAGCTCTGCAGAGCACCGTACCTTCGTCTTTAGCCTCTCTTCTCGTCTACATCTTAGCAAAAAGCTTTTCCACTCTGTCTGGCAAGGAGAAACTGTGCCAGCACAGAAAACATCTCCCATCGTGTTCTAGAGGCTGCACGGAGGTCTGCCGAGTGTTTTGCAAGAAGAGAAAGAAAGTTGTCCAAAACAGCTTCCAATCGAATTTTCATGTGAATAGAAAAGGCAGGAGATTGGTCAGGTACTGTTTTCTCTCACTTGGCAAGCTGCGCACACAATCGCAGTGTTGTACAGCTTGTTTCATCCCCTTTGCGAAGCTGCCGCTCTCTCCGGCTCCCGGAGACGAAGAAGCTGCTTCTTCGCGCAAAGACGATTCTGCCGCTCACAGTGCTCTCCGGTGTGCGCCTTCTGCCGAAAGAGGTCCGGGAGCTGTGCTTAGCTCTGCAGAGCACCGTACCTTCGTCTTTAGCCTCTCTTCTCGTCTACATCTTAGCAAAAAGCTTTTCCACTCTGTCTGGCAAGGAGAAACTGTGCCAGCACAGAAAACATCTCCCATCGTGTTCTAGAGGCTGCACGGAGGTCTGCCGAGTGTTTTGCAAGAAGAGAAAGAAAGTTGTCCAAAACAGCTTGCAATCGAATGTTCATGTGAATAGAAAAGGCAGCAGAGGAGTCAGGTACTGTTTTCGCTCAGTTGGCAAGCTGCGCACACAATCGCAGTGTTGTACAGCTTGTTTCATCACCTTTGCCAAGCTGCCGCTCTCTCCGGCTCCCGGAGACGAAGAAGCTGCTTCTTCGCGCAAAGACGATTCTGCCGCTCACAGTGCTCTGCGGTGTGCGCCTTCTGCCGAAAGAGGTCCGGGAGCGGTGCTTAGCTCTGCAGAGCACCGTACCTTCGTCTTTAGCCTCTCTTCTCGTCTACATCTTAGCAAAAAGCTTTTCCACTCTGTCTGGCAAGGAGAAACTGTGCCAGCACAAAAAACATCTCCCATCGTGTTCTAGAGGCTGCACGGAGGTCTGCCGAGTGTTTTGCAAGAAGAGAAAGAAAGTTGTCCAAAACAGCTTCCAATCGAATGTTCATGTGAATAGAAAAGGCAGGAGAGTGGTCAGGTACTGTTTTCTCTCAGTTGGCAAGCTGCGCACACAATCGCAGTGTTGTACAGCTTGTTTCATCACCTTTGCGAAGTTGCCGCTCTCTCCGGCTCCCGGAGACGAAGAAGCTGCTTCTTCGCGCAAAGACGATTCTGCCGCTCACAGTGCTCTGCGGTGTGCGCCTTCTGCCGAAAGAGGACCGGGAGCTGTGCTTAGCTCTGCAGAGCACCGTACCTTCGTCTTTAGCCTCTCTTCTCGTCTACATCTTAGCAAAAAGCTTTTCCACTCTGTCTGGCAAGGAGAAACTGTGCCAGCACAGAAAACATCTCCCATCGTGTTCTAGAGGCTGCACGGAGGTCTGCCGAGTGTTTTGCAAGAAGAGAAAGAAAGTTGTCCAAAACAGCTTGCAATCGAATGTTCATGTGAATAGAAAAGGCAGGAGAGTGGTCAGGTACTGTTTTCTCTCAGTTGGCAAGCTGCGCACACAATCGCCGTGTTGTACAGCTTGTTTCATCACCTTTGCCAAGCTGCCGCTCTGTCCGGCTCCCGGAGACGAAGAAGCTGCTTCTTCGCGCAAAGACGATTCTGCCGCTCACAGTGCTCTGCGGTGTGCGCCTTCTGCCGAAAGAGGGCCGGGAGCGGTGCTTAGCCCTGCAGAGCACCGTACCTTCGTCTTTAGCCTCTCTTCTCGTCTACATCTTAGCAAAAAGCTTTTCCACTCTGTCTGGCAAGGAGAAACTGTGCCAGCACAAAAAACATCTCCCATCGTGTTCTAGAGGCTGCACGAAGGTCTACCGGGTGTTTTGCAAGAAGAGAAAGAAAGTTGTCCAAAACAGCTTGCAATCGAATGTTCATGTGAATAGAAAATGCAGGAGAGTGGTCAGGTACTGTTTTCTCTCACTTGGCAAGCTGCGCACACAATCGCAGTGCTGTACAGCTTGTTTCATCACCTTTGCGAAGTTGCCGCTCTCTCCGGCTCCCGGAGACGAAGAAGCTGCTTCTTCGCGCAAAGACGATTCTGCCGCTCACAGTGCTCTGCGGTGTGCGCCTTCTGCCGAAAGAGGTCCGTGAGCTGTGCTTAGCTCTGCAGAGAACCGTACCTTCGTCTTTAGCCTCTCTTCTCGTCTACATCTTAGCAAAAAGCTTTTCCACTCTGTCTGGCAATGAGAAACTTTGCCAGCACAGAAAACATCTCCCATCGTGTTCTAGAGGCTGCACGGAGGTCTGCCGAGTGTTTTGCAAGAAGAGAAAGAAAGTTGTCCAAAACAGCTTGCAATCGAATGTTCATGTGAATAGAAAAGGCAGCAGAGTGGTCAGGAACTGTTTTCTCTCAGTTGGCAAGCTGCGCACACAATCGCAGTGTTGTACAGCTTGTTTCATCACCTTTGCCAAGCTGCCGCTCTCTCCGGCTCCCGGAGACGAAGAAGCTGCTTCTTCGCGCAAAGACGATTCTGCCGCTCACAGTGCTCTGCGGTGTGCGCCGTCTGCCGAAAGACGCCCGGGAGCGGTGCTTAGCTCTGCAGAGCACCGTACCTTCGTCTTTAGCCTCTCTTCTCGTCTACATCTTAGCAAAAAGCTTTTCCACTCTGTCTGGCAAGGAGAAACTGTGCCAGCACAAAAAACATCTCCCATCGTGTTCTAGAGGCTGCACGGAGGTCTGCCGAGTGTTTTGCAAGAAGAGAAAGAAAGTTGTCCAAAACAGCTTGCAATCGAATGTTCATGTGAATAGAAAAGGCAGCAGAGTGGTCAGGAACTGTTTTCTCTCAGTTGGCAAGCTGCGCACACAATCGCACTGTTGTACAGCTTGTTTCATCACCTTTGCCAAGCTGCCGCTCTCTCCGGCTCCCGGAGACGAAGAAGCTGCTTCTTCGCGCAAAGACGATTCTGCCGCTCACAGTGCTCTGCAGCGTGCGTCTTCCGCCGAAAGAGGCCCGGGAGCGGTGCTTAGCTCTGCAGAGCACCGTACCTTCGTCTTTAGCCTCTCTTCTCGTCTACATCATAGCAAAAAGCTTTTCCACTCTGTCTGGCAAGGAGAAACTTTGCCAGCACAGAAAACATCTCCCATCGTGTTCTAGAGGCTGCACGGAGGTCTGCCGAGTGTTTTGCAAGAAGAGAAAGAAAGTTGTCCAAAACAGCTTCCAATCGAATATTCATGTGAATAGAAAAGGCAGGAGATTGGTCAGGTACTGTTTTCTCTCACTTGGCAAGCTGCGCACACAATCGCAGTGTTGTACAGCTTGTTTCATCCCCTTTGCGAAGCTGCCGCTCTCTCCGGCTCCCGGAGACGAAGAAGCTGCTTCTTCGCGCAAAGACGATTCTGCCGCTCACAGTGCTCTCCGGTGTGCGCCTTCTGCCGAAAGAGGTCCGGGAGCGGTGCTTAGCTCTGCAGAGCACCGTACCTTCGTCTTTAGCCTCTCTTCTCGTCTACATCTTAGCAAAAAGCTTTTCCACTCTGTCTGGCAAGGAGAAACTGTGCCAGCACAGAAAACATCTCCCATCGTGTTCTAGAGGCTGCACGGAGGTCTGCCGAGTGTTTTGCAAGAAGAGAAAGAAAGTTGTCCAAAACAGCTTGCAATCGAATATTCCTGTGAATAGAAAAGGCAGCAGAGGAGTCAGGTACTGTTTTCGCTCAGTTGGCAAGCTGCGCACACAATCGCAGTGTTGTACAGCTTGTTTCATCACCTTTGCCAAGCTGCCGCTCTCTCCGGCTCCCGGAGACGAAGAAGCTGCTTCTTCGCGCAAAGACGATTCTGCCGCTCACAGTGCTCTGCGGTGTGCGGCTTCTGCCGAAAGAGGTCCGGGAGCGGTGCTTAGCTCTGCAGAGCACCGTACCTTCGTCTTTAGCCTCTCTTCTCGTCTACATCTTAGCAAAAAGCTTTTCCACTCTGTCTGGCAAGGAGAAACTTTGCCAGCACAGAAAACATCTCCCATCGTGTTCTAGAGGCTGCACGGAGGTCTGCCGAGTGTTTTGCAAGAAGAGAAAGAAAGTTGTCCAAAACAGCTTGCAATCGAAAGTTCATGTGAAGAGAAAAGGCAGGAGTGTGGTCAGGTACTGTTTTCTCTCACTTGGCAAGCTGCGCACACAATCGCAGTGTTGTACAGCTTGTTTCATCACCTTTGCGAAGTTGCCGCTCTCTCCGGCTCCCGGAGACGAAGAAGCTGCTTCTTCGCGCAAAGACGATTCTGCCGCTCACAGTGCTCTGCAGCGTGCGTCTTCCGCCGAAAGAGGCCCGGGAGCGGTGCTTAGCTCTGCAGAGCACCGTACCTTCGTCTTTAGCCTCTCTTCTCGTCTACATCTTAGCAAAAAGCTTTTCCACTCTGTCTGGCAAGGAGAAACTGTGCCAGCACAGAAAACATCTCCCATCGTGTTCTAGAGGCTGCACGGAGATCTGCCGAGTGTTTTGCAAGAAGAGAAAGAAAGTTGTCCAAAACAGCTTCCAATCGAATGTTCATGTGAATAGAAAAGGCAGGAGAGTGGTCAGGTACTGTTTTCTCTCACTTGGCAAGCTGCGCACACAATCGCAGTGTTGTACAGCTTGTTTCATCCCCTTTGCGAAGCTGCCGCTCTCTCCGGCTCCCGGAGACGAAGAAGCTGCTTCTTCGCGCAAAGACGATTCTGCCGCTCACAGTGCTCTGCGGTGTGCGCCTTCTGCCGAAATAGGTCCGGGAGCGGTGCTTAGCTCTGCAGAGCACCGTACCTTCGTCTTTAGCCTCTCTTCTCGTCTACATCTTAGCAAAAAGCTTTTCCACTCTGTCTGGCAAGGAGAAACTGTGCCAGCACAGAAAACATCTCCCATCGTGTTCTAGAGGCTGCACGGAGGTCTGCCGAGTGTTTTGCAAGAAGAGAAAGAAAGTTGTCCAAAACAGCTTGCAATCGAATGTTCATGTGATTAGAAAAGGCAGGAGAGTGGTCAGGTACTGTTTTCTCTCAGTTGGCAAGCTGCGCACACAATCGCAGTGTTGTACAGCTTGTTTCATCACCTTTGCCAAGCTGCCGCTCTCTCCGGCTCCCGGAGACGAAGAAGCTGCTTCTTCGCGCAAAGACGATTCTGCCGCTCACAGTGCTCTGCGGTGTGCGCCTTCTGCCGAAAGAGGTCCGGGAGCGGTGCTTAGCTCTGCAGAGCACCGTACCTTCGTCTTTAGCCTCTCTTCTCGTCTACATCTTAGCAAAAAGCTTTTCCACTCTGTCTGGCAAGGAGAAACTTTGCCAGCACAGAAAACATCTCCCATCGTGTTCTAGAGGCTGCACGGAGGTCTGCCGAGTGTTTTGCAAGAAGAGAAAGAAAGTTGTCCAAAACAGCTTGCAATCGAAAGTTCATTTGAAGAGAAAAGGCAGGAGTGTGGTCAGGTACTGTTTTCTCTCAGTTGGCAAGCTGCGCACACAATCGCAGTGTTGTACAGATTGTTTCATTACCTTTGCGAAGCTGCCGCTCTCTCCGGCTCCCGGAGACGAAGAAGCTGCTTCTTCGCGCAAAGACGATTCTGCCGCTCACAGTGCTCTGCAGCGTGCGTCTTCCGCCGAAAGAGGCCCGGGAGCGGTGCTTAGCTCTGCAGAGCACCGTACCTTCGTCTTTAGCCTCTCTTCTCGTCTACATCTTAGCAAAAAGCTTTTCCACTCTGTCTGGCAAGAAGAAACTGTGCCAGCACAGAAAACATCTCCCATCGTGTTCTAGAGGCTGCACGGAGGTCTGCCGAGTGTTTTGCAAGAAGAGAAAGAAAGTTGTCCAAAACAGCTTCCAATCGAATGTTCATGTGAATAGAAAAGGCAGGAGAGTGGTCAGGTACTGTTTTCTCTCACTTGGCAAGCTGCGCACACAATCGCAGTGTTGTACAGCTTGTTTCATCCCCTTTGCGAAGCTGCCGCTCTCTCCGGCTCCCGGAGACGAAGAAGCTGCTTCTTCGCGCAAAGACGATTCTGCCGCTCACAGTGCTCTCCGGTGTGCGCCTTCTGCCGAAAGAGGTCCGGGAGCTGTGCTTAGCTCTGCAGAGCACCGTACCTTCGTCTTTAGCCTCTCTTCTCGTCTACATCTTAGCAAAAAGCTTTTCCACTCTGTCTGGCAAGGAGAAACTGTGCCAGCACAGAAAACATCTCCCATCGTGTTCTAGAGGCTGCACGGAGGTCTGCCGAGTGTTTTGCAAGAAGAGAAAGAAAGTTGTCCAAAACAGCTTGCAATCGAATGTTCATGTGAATAGAAAAGGCAGGAGAGTGGTCAGGTACTGTTTTCTCTCAGTTGGCAAGCTGCGCACACAATCGCAGTGTTGTACAGCTTGTTTCATCACCTTTGCCAAGTTGCCGCTCTCTCCGGCTCCCGGAGACGAAGAAGCTGCTTCTTCGCGCAAAGACGATTCTGCCGCTCACAGTGCTCTGCGGTGTGCGCCTTCTGCCGAAAGAGGACCGGGAGCTGTGCTTAGCTCTGCAGAGCACCGTACCTTCGTCTTTAGCCTCTCTTCTCGTCTACATCTTAGCAAAAAGCTTTTCCACTCTGTCTGGCAAGGAGAAACTGTGCCAGCACAGAAAACATCTCCCATCGTGTTCTAGAGGCTGCACGGAGGTCTGCCGAGTGTTTTGCAAGAAGAGAAAGAAAGTTGTCCAAAACAGCTTGCAATCGAATGTTCATGTGAATAGAAAAGGCAGGAGAGTGGTCAGGTACTGTTTTCTCTCAGTTGGCAAGCTGCGCACACAATCGCAGTGTTGTACAGCTTGTTTCATCACCTTTGCCAAGCTGCCGCTCTGTCCGGCTCCCGGAGACGAAGAAGCTGCTTTTTCGCGCAAAGACGATTCTGCCGCTCGCAGTGCTCTGCGGTGTGCGCCTTCTGCCGAAAGACGCCCGGGAGCGGTGCTTAGCTCTGCAGAGCACCGTACCTTCGTCTTTAGCCTCTCTTCTCGTCTACATCTTAGCAAAAAGCTTTTCCACTCTGTCTGGCAAGGAGAAACTTTGCCAGCACAAAAAACATCTCCCATCGTGTTCTAGAGGCTGCACGGAGGTCTGCCGAGAGTTTTGCAAGAAGAGAAAGAAAGTTGTCCAAAACAGCTTCCAATCGAATGCACATGTGAATAGAAAAGGCAGGAGAGTGGTCAGGTACTGTTTTCTCTCAGTTGGCAAGCTGCGCACACAATCGCAGTGTTGTACAGCTTGTTTCATCACCTTTGCAAAGCTGCCGCTCTCTCCGGCTCCCGGAGACGAAGAAGCTGCTTCTTCGCGCAAAGACGATTCTGCCGCTCACAGTGCTCTCCGGTGTGCGCCTTCTGCCGAAAGAGGTCCGGGAGCGGTGCTTAGCTCTGCAGAGCACCGTACCTTCGTCTTTAGCCTCTCTTCTCGTCTACATCTTAGCAAAAAGCTTTTCCACTCTGTCTGGCAAGGAGAAACTTTGCCAGCACAAAAAACATCTCCCATCGTGTTCTAGAGGCTGCACGGAGGTCTGCCGATAGTTTTGCAAGAAGAGAAAGAAAGTTGTCCAAAACAGCTTGCAATCGAATGTTCATGTGAATAGAAAAGGCAGGAGAGTGGTCAGGTACTGTTTTCTCTCAGTTGGCAAGCTGCGCACACAATCGCAGTGTTGTACAGCTTGTTTCATCACCTTTGCCAAGCTGCCGCTCTCTCCGGCTCCCGGAGACGAAGAAGCTGCTTCTTCGCGCAAAGACGATTCTGCCGCTCACAGTGCTCTCCGGTGTGCGCCTTCTGCCGAAAGACGCCCGGGAGCGGTGCTTAGCTCTGCAGAGCACCGTACCTTCGTCTTTAGCCTCTCTTCTCGTCTACATCTTAGCAAAAAGCTTTTCCACTCTGTCTGGCAAGGAGAAACTGTGCCAGCACAAAAAACATCTCCCATCGTGTTCTAGAGGCTGCACGGAGGTCTGCCGAGTGTTTTGCAAGAAGAGAAAGAAAGTTGTCCAAAACAGCTTGCAATCGAATGTTCATCTGAATAGAAAAGGCAGGAGAGTGGTCAGGTACTGTTTTCTCTCAGTTGGCAAGCTGCGCACACAATCGCAGTCCTGTACAGCTTGTTTCATCACCTTTGCCAAGCTGCCGCTCTCTCCGGCTCCCGGAGACGAAGAAGCTGCTTCTTCGCGCAAAGACGATTCTGCCGCTCACAGTGCTCTGCGGTGTGCGCCTTCTGCCGAAAGAGGTCCGGGAGCGGTGCTTAGCCCTGCAGAGCACCGTACCTTCGTCTTTAGCCTCTCTTCTCGTCTACATCTTAGCAAAAAGCTTTTCCACTCTGTCTGGCTTGGAGAAACTGTGCCAGCACAGAAAACATCCCCCATTGTGTTCTAGAGGCTGCACGGAGGTCTGCCGAGTGTTTTGCAAGAAGAGAAAGAAAGTTGTCCAAAACAGCTTGCAATCGAAAGTTCATGTGAATAGAAAAGGGAGGAGAGTGGTCAGGTACTGTTTTCTCTCAGTTGGCAAGCTGCGCACACAATCGCAGTGTTGTACAGCTTGTTTCATCACCTTTGCGAAGTTGCCGCTCTCTCCGGCTCCCGGAGACGAAGAAGCTGCTTCTTCGCGCAAAGACGATTCTGCCGCTCACAGTGCTCTGCAGCGTGCGTCTTCCGCCGAAAGAGGCCCGGGAGCTGTGCTTAGCTCTGCAGAGCACCGTACCTTCGTCTTTAGCCTCTCTTCTCGTCTACATCTTAGCAAAAAGCTTTTCCACTCTGTCTGGCAAGGAGAAACTGTGCCAGCACAGAAAACATCTCCCATCGTGTTCTAGAGGCTGCACGGAGATCTGCCGAGTGTTTTGCAAGAAGAGAAAGAAAGTTGTCCAAAACAGCTTCCAATCGAATGTTCATGTGAATAGAAAAGGCAGGAGAGTGGTCAGGTACTGTTTTCTCTCACTTGGCAAGCTGCGCACACAATCGCAGTGTTGTACAGCTTGTTTCATCCCCTTTGCGAAGCTGCCGCTCTCTCCGGCTCCCGGAGACGAAGAAGCTGCTTCTTCGCGCAAAGACGATTCTGCCGCTCACAGTGCTCTGCGGTGTGCGCCTTCTGCCGAAAGACGTCCGGGAGCGGTGCTTAGCTCTGCAGAGAACCGTACCTTCGTCTTTAGCCTCTCTTCTCGTCTACATCTTAGCAAAAAGCTTTTCCACTCTGTCTGGCAAGGAGAAACTGTGCCAGCACAGAAAACATCTCCCATCGTGTTCTAGAGGCTGCACGGAGGTCTGCCGAGTGTTTTGCAAGAAGAGAAAGAAAGTTGTCCAAAACAGCTTGCAATCGAATGTTCATGTGATTAGAAAAGGCAGGAGAGTGGTCAGGTACTGTTTTCTCTCAGTTGGCAAGCTGCGCACACAATCGCAGTGTTGTACAGCTTGTTTCATCACCTTTGCGAAGCTGCCGCTCTCTCCGGCTCCCGGAGACGAAGAAGCTGCTTCTTCGCGCAAAGACGATTCTGCCGCTCACAGTGCTCTGCGGTGTGCGCCTTCTGCCGAAAGAGGTCCGGGAGCGGTGCTTAGCTCTGCAGAGCACCATACCTTCGTCTTTAGCCTCTCTTCTCGTCTACATATTAGCAAAAAGCTTTTCCACTCTGTCTGGCAAGGAGAAACTTTGCCAGCACAGAAAACATCTCCCATCGTGTTCTAGAGGCTGCACGGAGGTCTGCCGAGTGTTTTGCAAGAAGAGAAAGAAAGTTGTCCAAAACAGCTTGCAATCGAAAGTTCATTTGAAGAGAAAAGGCAGGAGTGTGGTCAGGTACTGTTTTCTCTCAGTTGGCAAGCTGCGCACACAATCGCAGTGTTGTACAGCTTGTTTCATCACCTTTGCGAAGTTGCCGCTCTCTCCGGCTCCCGGAGACGAAGAAGCTGCTTCTTCGCGCAAAGACGATTCTGCCGCTCACAGTGCTCTGCAGCGTGCGTCTTCCGCCGAAAGAGGCCCGGGAGCGGTGCTTAGCTCTGCAGAGCACCGTACCTTCGTCTTTAGCCTCTCTTCTCGTCTACATCTTAGCAAAAAGCTTTTCCACTCTGTCTGGCAAGGAGAAACTGTGCCAGCACAGAAAACATCTCCCATCGTGTTCTAGAGGCTGCACGGAGGTCTGCCGAGTGTTTTGCAAGAAGAGAAAGAAAGTTGTCCAAAACAGCTTCCAATCGAATTTTCATGTGAATAGAAAAGGCAGGAGATTGGTCAGGTACTGTTTTCTCTCACTTGGCAAGCTGCGCACACAATCGCAGTGTTGTACAGCTTGTTTCATCCCCTTTGCGAAGCTGCCGCTCTCTCCGGCTCCCGGAGACGAAGAAGCTGCTTCTTCGCGCAAAGACGATTCTGCCGCTCACAGTGCTCTGCGGTGTGCGCCTTCTGCCGAAAGAGGTCCGGGAGCTGTGCTTAGCTCTGCAGAGCACCGTACCTTCGTCTTTAGCCTCTCTTCTCGTCTACATCTTAGCAAAAAGCTTTTCCACTCTGTCTGGCAAGGAGAAACTGTGCCAGCACAGAAAACATCTCCCATCGTGTTCTAGAGGCTGCACGGAGGTCTGCCGAGTGTTTTGCAAGAAGAGAAAGAAAGTTGTCCAAAACAGCTTGCAATCGAATGTTCATGTGAATAGAAAAGGCAGCAGAGGAGTCAGGTACTGTTTTCGCTCAGTTGGCAAGCTGCGCACACAATCGCAGTGTTGTACAGCTTGTTTCATCACCTTTGCCAAGCTGCCGCTCTCTCCGGCTCCCGGAGACGAAGAAGCTGCTTCTTCGCGCAAAGACGATTCTGCCGCTCACAGTGCTCTGCGGTGTGCGCCTTCTGCCGAAAGAGGTCCGGGAGCGGTGCTTAGCTCTGCAGAGCACCGTACCTTCGTCTTTAGCCTCTCTTCTCGTCTACATCTTAGCAAAAAGCTTTTCCACTCTGTCTGGCAAGGAGAAACTGTGCCAGCACAAAAAACATCTCCCATCGTGTTCTAGAGGCTGCACGGAGGTCTGCCGAGTGTTTTGCAAGAAGAGAAAGAAAGTTGTCCAAAACAGCTTCCAATCGAATGTTCATGTGAATAGAAAAGGCAGGAGAGTGGTCAGGTACTGTTTTCTCTCAGTTGGCAAGCTGCGCACACAATCGCAGTGTTGTACAGCTTGTTTCATCACCTTTGCCAAGCTGCCGCTCTCTCCGGCTCCCGGAGACGAAGAAGCTGCTTCTTCGCGCAAAGACGATTCTGCCGCTCACAGTGCTCTGCGGTGTGCGCCTTCTGCCGAAAGAGGACCGGGAGCTGTGCTTAGCTCTGCAGAGCACCGTACCTTCGTCTTTAGCCTCTCTTCTCGTCTACATCTTAGCAAAAAGCTTTTCCACTCTGTCTGGCAAGGAGAAACTGTGCCAGCACAGAAAACATCTCCCATCGTGTTCTAGAGGCTGCACGGAGGTCTGCCGAGTGTTTTGCAAGAAGAGAAAGAAAGTTGTCCAAAACAGCTTGCAATCGAATGTTCATGTGAATAGAAAAGGCAGGAGAGTGGTCAGGTACTGTTTTCTCTCAGTTGGCAAGCTGCGCACACAATCGCCGTGTTGTACAGCTTGTTTCATCACCTTTGCCAAGCTGCCGCTCTGTCCGGCTCCCGGAGCCGAAGAAGCTGCTTCTTCGCGCAAAGACGATTCTGCCGCTCACAGTGCTCTGCGGTGTGCGCCTTCTGCCGAAAGAGGGCCGGGAGCGGTGCTTAGCCCTGCAGAGCACCGTACCTTCGTCTTTAGCCTCTCTTCTCGTCTACATCTTAGCAAAAAGCTTTTCCACTCTGTCTGGCAAGGAGAAACTGTGCCAGCACAAAAAACATCTCCCATCGTGTTCTAGAGGCTGCACGAAGGTCTACCGGGTGTTTTGCAAGAAGAGAAAGAAAGTTGTCCAAAACAGCTTGCAATCGAATGTTCATGTGAATAGAAAATGCAGGAGAGTGGTCAGGTACTGTTTTCTCTCACTTGGCAAGCTGCGCACACAATCGCAGTGGTGTACAGCTTGTTTCATCACCTTTGCGAAGTTGCCGCTCTCTCCGGCTCCCGGAGACGAAGAAGCTGCTTCTTCGCGCAAAGACGATTCTGCCGCTCACAGTGCTCTGCGGTGTGCGCCTTCTGCCGAAAGAGGTCCGTGAGCTGTGCTTAGCTCTGCAGAGAACCGTACCTTCGTCTTTAGCCTCTCTTCTCGTCTACATCTTAGCAAAAAGCTTTTCCACTCTGTCTGGCAATGAGAAACTTTGCCAGCACAGAAAACATCTCCCATCGTGTTCTAGAGGCTGCACGGAGGTCTGCCGAGTGTTTTGCAAGAAGAGAAAGAAAGTTGTCCAAAACAGCTTGCAATCGAATGTTCATGTGAATAGAAAAGGCAGCAGAGTGGTCAGGAACTGTTTTCTCTCAGTTGGCAAGCTGCGCACACAATCGCAGTGTTGTACAGCTTGTTTCATCACCTTTGCCAAGCTGCCGCTCTCTCCGGCTCCCGGAGACGAAGAAGCTGCTTCTTCGCGCAAAGACGATTCTGCCGCTCACAGTGGTCTGCGGTGTGCGCCGTCTGCCGAAAGACGCCCGGGAGCGGTGCTTAGCTCTGCAGAGCACCGTACCTTCGTCTTTAGCCTCTCTTCTCGTCTACATCTTAGCAAAAAGCTTTTCCACTCTGTCTGGCAAGGAGAAACTGTGCCAGCACAAAAAACATCTCCCATCGTGTTCTAGAGCCTGCACGGAGGTCTGCAGAGTGTTTTGCAAGAAGAGAAAGAAAGTTGTCCAAAACAGCTTGCAATCGAATGTTCATGTGAATAGAAAAGGCAGGAGAGTGGTCAGGTACTGTTTTCTCTCAGTTGGCAAGCTGCGCACACAATCGCAGTGTTGTACAGCTTGTTTCATCACCTTTGCCAAGCTGCCGCTCTCTCCGGCTCCCGGAGACGAAGAAGCTGCTTCTTCGCGCAAAGACGATTCTGCCGCTCACAGTGCTCTGCGGTGTGCGCCTTCTGCCGAAAGACGCCCGGGAGCGGTGCTTAGATCTGCAGAGCACCGGACCTTCGTCTTTAGCCTCTCGTCTCGTCTACATCTTAGCAAAAAGCTTTTCCACTCTGTCTGGCAAGGAGAAACTGTGCCAGCACAAAAAACATCTCCCATCGTGTTCTAGAGGCTGCACGGAGGTCTGCCGATAGTTTTGCAAGAAGAGAAAGAAAGTTGTCCAAAACAGCTTGCAATCGAATGTTCATGTGAATAGAAAAGGCAGGAGAGTGGTCAGGTACTGTTTTCTCTCAGTTGGCAAGCTGCGCACACAATCGCAGTGTTGTACAGCTTGTTTCATCACCTTTGCCAAGCTGCCGCTCTCTCCGGCTCCCGGAGACGAAGAAGCTGCTTCTTCGCGCAAAGACGATTCTGCCGCTCACAGTGCTCTGCGGTGTGCGCCTTCTGCCGAAAGAGGTCCGGGAGCGGTGCTTAGCTCTGCAGAGCACCGTACCTTCGTCTTTAGCCTCTCTTCTCGTCTACATCTTAGCAAAAAGCTTTTCCACTCTGTCTGGCAAGGAGAAACTGTGCCAGCACAAAAAACATCTCCCATCGTGTTCTAGAGGCTGCACGGAGGTCTGCCGAGTGTTTTGCAAGAAGAGAAAGAAAGTTGTCCAAAACAGCTTGCAATCGAATGTTCATGTGAATAGAAAAGGCAGGAGAGTGGTCAGGTACTGTTTTCTCTCAGTTGGCAAGCTGCGCACACAATCGCAGTGCTGTACAGCTTGTTTCATCACCTTTGCCAAGCTGCCGCTCTCTCCGGCTCCCGGAGACGAAGAAGCTGCTTCTTCGCGCAAAGACGATTCTGCCGCTCACAGTGCTCTGCGGTGTGCGCCTTCTGCCGAAAGAGGCCTGGGAGCGGTGCTTAGATCTGCAGAGCACCGGACCTTAGTCTTTAGCCTCTCTTCTCGTCTACATCTTAGCAAAAAGCTTTTCCACTCTGTCTGGCTTGGAGAAACTGTGCCAGCACAGAAAACATCCCCCATTGTGTTCTAGAGGCTGCACGGAGGTCTGCCGAGTGTTTTGCAAGAAGAGAAAGAAAGTTGTCCAAAACAGCTTGCAATCGAAAGTTCATGTGAATAGAAAAGGGAGGAGAGTGGTCAGGTACTGTTTTCTCTCACTTGGCAAGCTGCGCACACAATCGCAGTGTTGTACAGCTTGTTTCATCACCTTTGCCAAGTTGCCGCTCTCTCCGGCTCCCGGAGACGAAGAAGCTGCTTCTTCGCGCAAAGACGATTCTGCCGCTCGCAGTGCTCTGCGGTGTGCGCCTTCTGCCGAAAGACGCCCGGGAGCGGTGCTTAGCTCTGCAGAGCACCGTACCTTCGTCTTTAGCCTCTCTTCTCGTCTACATCTTAGCAAAAAGCTTTTCCACTCTGTCTGGCAAGGAGAAACTGTGCCAGCACAAAAAACATCTCCCATCGTGTTCTAGAGGCTGCACGGAGGTCTGCCGAGTGTTTTGCAAGAAGAGAAAGAAAGTTGTCCAAAACAGCTTGCAATCGAATGTTCATGTGAATAGAAAAGGCAGGAGAGTGGTCAGGTACTGTTTTCTCTCAGTTGGCAAGCTGCGCACACAATCGCAGTGCTGTACAGCTTGTTTCATCACCTTTGCCAAGCTGCCGCTCTCTCCGGCTCCCGGAGACGAAGAAGCTGCTTCTTCGCGCAAAGACGATTCTGCCGCTCACAGTGCTCTGCGGTGTGCGCCTTCTGCCGAAAGAGGCCTGGGAGCGGTGCTTAGATCTGCAGAGCACCGGACCTTAGTCTTTAGCCTCTCTTCTCGTCTACATCTTAGCAAAAAGCTTTTCCACTCTGTCTGGCTTGGAGAAACTGTGCCAGCACAGAAAACATCCCCCATTGTGTTCTAGAGGCTGCACGGAGGTCTGCCGAGTGTTTTGCAAGAAGAGAAAGAAAGTTGTCCAAAACAGCTTGCAATCGAAAGTTCATGTGAATAGAAAAGGGAGGAGAGTGGTCAGGTACTGTTTTCTCTCACTTGGCAAGCTGCGCACACAATCGCAGTGTTGTACAGCTTGTTTCATCACCTTTGCCAAGTTGCCGCTCTCTCCGGCTCCCGGAGACGAAGAAGCTGCTTCTTCGCGCAAAGACGATTCTGCCGCTCGCAGTGCTCTGCGGTGTGCGCCTTCTGCCGAAAGACGCCCGGGAGCGGTGCTTAGCTCTGCAGAGCACCGTACCTTCGTCTTTAGCCTCTCTTCTCGTCTACATCTTAGCAAAAAGCTTTTCCACTCTGTCTGGCAAGGAGAAACTTTGCCAGCACAAAAAACATCTCCCATCATGTTCTAGAGGCTGCACGGAGGTCTGCCGAGAGTTTTGCAAGAAGAGAAAGAAAGTTGTCCAAAACAGCTTCCAATCGAATGCACATGTGAATAGAAAAGGCAGGAGAGTGGTCAGGTACTGTTTTCTCTCAGTTGGCAAGCTGCGCACACAATCGCAGTGTTGTACAGCTTGTTTCATCACCTTTGCCAAGTTGCCGCTCTCTCCGGCTCCCGGAGACGAAGAAGCTGCTTCTTCGCGCAAAGACGATTCTGCCGCTCACAGTGCTCTGCGGTGTGCGCCTTCTGCCGAAAGAGGTCCGGGAGCGGTGCTTAGCTCTGCAGAGCACCGTACCTTCGTCTTTAGCCTCTCTTCTCGTCTACATCTTAGCAAAAAGCTTTTCCACTCTGTCTGGCAAGGAGAAACTGTGCCAGCACAGAAAACATCTCCCATCGTGTTCTAGAGGCTGCACGGAGGTCTGCAGAGTGTTTTGCAAGAAGAGAAAGAAAGTTGTCCAAAACAGCTTGCAATCGAATGTTCATGTGAATAGAAAAGGCAGGAGAGTGGTCAGGTACTGTTTTCTCTCAGTTGGCAAGCTGCGCACACAATCGCAGTGTTGTACAGCTTGTTTCATCACCTTTGCCAAGCTGCCGCTCTCTCCGGCTCCCGGAGCCGAAGAAGCTGCTTCTTCGCGCAAAGACGATTCTGCCGCTCACAGTGCTCTGCGGTGTGCGCCTTCTGCCGAAAGAGGTCCGGGAGCGGTGCTTAGCTCTGCAGAGCACCGTACCTTCGTCTTTAGCCTCTCTTCTCGTCTACATCTTAGCAAAAAGCTTTTCCACTCTGTCTGGCAAGGAGAAACTGTGCCAGCACAAAAAACATCTCCCATCGTGTTCTAGAGGCTGCACGGAGGTCTGCCGAGAGTTTTGCAAGAAGAGAAAGAAAGTTGTCCAAAACAGCTTGCAATCGAATGTTCATGTGAATAGAAAAGGCAGGAGAGTGGTCAGGTACTGTTTTCTCTCAGTTGGCAAGCTGCGCACACAATCGCAGTGTTGTACAGCTTGTTTCATCACCTTTGCCAAGCTGCCGCTCTCTCCGGCTCCCGGAGACGAAGAAGCTGCTTCTTCGCGCAAAGACGATTCTGCCGCTCACAGTGCTCTGCGGTGTGCGCCTTCTGCCGAAAGAGGTCCGGGAGCGGTGCTTAGCTCTGCAGAGCACCGTACCTTCGTCTTTAGCCTCTCTTCTCGTCTACATCATAGCAAAAAGCTTTTCCACTCTGTCTGGCAAGGAGAAACTGTGCCAGCACAGAAAACATCTCCCATCGTGTTCTAGAGGCTGCACGGAGGTCTGCCGAGTGTTTTGCAAGAAGAGAAAGAAAGTTGTCCAAAACAGCTTGCAATCGAATGTTCATGTGAATAGAAAAGGCAGGAGAGTGGTCAGGTAGTGTTTTCTCTCAGTTGGCAAGCTGCGCACACAATCGCAGTGTTGTACAGCTTGTTTCATCACCTTTGCCAAGCTGCCGCTCTCTCCGGCTCCCGGAGACGAAGAAGCTGCTTCTTCGCGCAAAGACGATTCTGCCGTTCACAGTGCTCTGCGGTGTGCGCCTTCTGCCGAAAGACGCCCGGGAGCGGTGCTTAGCTCTGCAGAGCACCGTACCTTCGTCTTTAGCCTCTCTTCTCGTCTACATCTTAGCAAAAAGCTTTTCCACTCTGTCTGGCAAGGAGAAACTGTGCCAGCACAAAAAACATCTCCCATCGTGTTCTAGAGGCTGCACGGAGGTCTGCCGAGTGTTTTTCAAGAAGAGAAAGAAAGTTGTCCAAAACAGCTTGCAATCGAATGTTCATGTGAATAGAAAAGGCAGCAGAGTGGTCAGGTACTGTTTTCTCTCAGTTGACAAGCTGCGCACACAATCGCAGTGTTGTACAGCTTGTTTCATCACCTTTGCCAAGCTGCCGCTCTCTCCAGCTCCCGGAGACGAAGAAGCTGCTTCTTCGCGCAAAGACGATTCTGCCGCTCACAGTGCTCTGCGGTGTGCGCCTTCTGCCGAAAGACGTCCGGGAGCGGTGCTTAGCTCTGCAGAGCACCGTACCTTCGTCTTTAGCCTCTCTTCTCGTCTACATCTTAGCAAAAAGCTTTTCCACTCTGTCTGGCTTGGAGAAACTGTGCCAGCACAGAAAACATCTCCCATCGTGTTCTAGAGGCTGCACGGAGGTCTGCCGAGTGTTTTGCAAGAAGAGAAAGAAAGTTGTCCAAAACAGCTTGCAATCGAATGTTCATCTGAATAGAAAAGGCAGGAGAGTGGTCAGGTAGTGTTTTCTCTCACTTGGCAAGCTGCGCACACAATCGCAGTGTTGTACAGCTTGTTTCATCACCTTTGCCAAGCTGCCGCTCTCTCCGGCTCCCGGAGACGAAGAAGCTGCTTCTTCGCGCAAAGACGATTCTGCCGCTCACTGTGCTCTCCGGTGTGCGCCTTCTGCCGAAAGAGGTCCGTGAGCGGTGCTTAGCCCTGCAGAGCACCGTACCTTCGTCTTTAGCCTCTCTTCTCGTCTACATCTTAGCAAAAAGCTTTTCCACTCTGTCTGGCAAGGAGAAACTGTGCCAGCACAGAAAACATCTCCCATCGTGTTCTAGAGGCTGCACGGAGGTCTGCCGAGTGTTTTGCAAGAAGAGAAAGAAAGTTGTCCAAAACAGCTTTCAATCGAATGTTCATGTGAATAGAAAAGGCAGGAGAGTGGTCAGGTACTGTTTTCTCTCAGTTGGCAAGCTGCGCACACAATCGCAGTGTTGTACAGCTTGTTTCATCACCTTTGCCAAGCTGCCGCTTTCTCCGGCTCCCGGAGACGAAGAAGCTGCTTCTTCGCGCAAAGACGATTCTGCCGCTCACAGTGCTCTGCGGTGTGCGCCTTCTGCCGAAAGAGGTCCGGGAGCGGTGCTTAGCTCTGCAGAGCACCGTACCTTCGTCTTTAGCCTCTCTTCTCGTCTACATCTTAGCAAAAAGCTTTTCCACTCTGTCTGGCAAGGAGAAACTGTGCCAGCACAAAAAACATCTCCCATCGTGTTCTAGAGGCTGCACGGAGGTCTGCAGAGTGTTTTGCAAGAAGAGAAAGAAAGTTGTCCAAAACAGCTTGCAATCGAATGTTCATGTGAATAGAAAAGGCAGGAGAGTGGTCAGGTACTGTTTTCTCTCAGTTGGCAAGCTGCGCACACAATCGCAGTGTTGTACAGCTTATTTCATCACCTTTGCGAAGCTGCCGCTCTCTCCGGCTCCCGGAGCCGAAGAAGCTGCTTCTTCGCGCAAAGACGATTCTGCCGCTCACAGTGCTCTGCGGTGTGCGCCTTCTGCCGAAAGAGGTCCGGGAGCGGTGCTTAGCTCTGCAGAGCACCGTACCTTCGTCTTTAGCCTCTCTTCTCGTCTACATCTTAGCAAAAAGCTTTTCCACTCTGTCTGGCAAGGAGAAACTGTGCCAGCACAGAAAACATCTCCCATCGTGTTCTAGAGGCTGCACGGAGGTCTGCCGAGTGTTTTGCAAGAAGAGAAAGAAAGTTGTCCAAAACAGCTTCCAATCGAATGTTCATATGAATAGAAAAGGCAGGAGAGTGGTCAGGTAGTGTTTTCTCTCAGTTGGCAAGCTGCGCACACAATCGCAGTGTTGTACAGCTTGTTTCATCACCTTTGCCAAGCTGCCGCTCTCTCCGGCTCCCGGAGACGAAGAAGCTGCTTCTTCGCGCAAAGACGATTCTGCCGCTCACAGTGCTCTGCGGTGTGCGCCTTCTGCCGAAAGACGTCCGGGAGCGGTGCTTAGCTCTGCAGAGCACCGTACCTTCGTCTTTAGCCTCTCTTCTCGTCTACATCTTAGCAAAAAGCTTTTCCACTCTGTCTGGCAAGGAGAAACTGTGCCAGCACAAAAAACATCTCCCATCGTGTTCTAGAGGCTGCACGGAGGTCTGCCGAGTGTTTTGCAAGAAGAGAAAGAAAGTTGTCCAAAACAGCTTGCAATCGAATGTTCATGTGAATAGAAAAGGCAGGAGAGTGGTCAGGTACTGTTTTCTCTCACTTGGCAAGCTGCGCACACAATCGCAGTGTTGTACAGCTTGTTTCATCACCTTTGCCAAGCTGCCGCTCTCTCCGGCTCCCGGAGACGAAGAAGCTGCTTCTTCGCGCAAAGACGATTCTGCCGCTCACAGTGCTCTGCGGTGTGCGCCTTCTGCCGAAAGAGGTCCGGGAGCGGTGCTTAGCTCTGCAGAGCACCGTACCTTCGTCTTTAGCCTCTCTTCTCGTCTACATCTTAGCAAAAAGCTTTTCCACTCTGTCTGGCAAGGAGAAACTGTGCCAGCACAAAAAACATCTCCCATCGTGTTCTAGAGGCTGCACGGAGGTCTGCCGAGTGTTTTGCAAGAAGAGAAAGACAATTGTCCAAAACAGCTTCCAATCGAATGTTCATGTGAATAGAAAAGGCAGCAGAGTGGTCAGGTAGTGTTTTCTCTCAGTTGGCAAGCTGCGCACACAATCGCAGTGTTGTACAGCTTGTTTCATCACCTTTGCCAAGCTGCCTCTCTCTCCGGCTCCCGGAGACGAAGAAGCTGCTTCTTCGCGCAAAGACGATTCTGCCGCTCACAGTGCTCTGCGGTGTGCGCCTTCTGCCGAAAGAGGTCCGGGAGCGGTGCTTAGCTCTGCAGAGCACCGTACCTTCGTCTTTAGCCTCTCTTCTCGTCTACATCATAGCAAAAAGCTTTTCCACTCTGTCTGGCAAGGAGAAACTGTGCCAGCACAGAAAACATCTCCCATCGTGTTCTAGAGGCTGCACGGAGGTCTGCCGAGTGTTTTGCAAGAAGAGAAAGAAAGTTGTCCAAAACAGCTTGCAATCGAATGTTCATGTGAATAGAAAAGGCAGGAGAGTGGTCAGGTACTGTTTTCTCTCACTTGGCAAGCTGCGCACACAATCGCAGTGTTGTACAGCTTGTTTCATCACCTTTGCCAAGTTGCCGCTCTCTCCGGCTCCCGGAGACGAAGAAGCTGCTTCTTCGCGCAAAGACGATTCTGCCGCTCACAGTGCTCTGCGGTATGCGCCTTCTGCCGAAAGAGGTCCGGGAGCGGTGCTTAGCTCTGCAGAGCACCGTACCTTCGTCTTTAGCCTCTCTTCTCATCTACATCTTAGCAAAAAGCTTTTCCACTCTGTCTGGCAAGGAGAAACTGTGCCAGCACAAAAAACATCTCCCATCGTGTTCTAGAGGCTGCACGGAGGTCTGCCGAGTGTTTTGCAAGAAGAGAAAGAAAGTTGTCCAAAACAGCTTGCAATCGAATGTTCATGTGAATAGAAAAGGCAGGAGAGTGGTCAGGTACTGTTTTCTCTCAGTTGGCAAGCTGCGCACACAATCGCAGTGTTGTACAGCTTGTTTCATCACCTTTGCCAAGTTGCCGCTCTCTCCGGCTCCCGGAGACGAAGAAGCTGCTTCTTCGCGCAAAGACGATTCTGCCGCTCGCAGTGCTCTGCGGTGTGCGCCTTCTGCCGAAAGACGCCCGGGAGCGGTGCTTAGATCTGCAGAGCACCGTACCTTCGTCTTTAGCCTCTCTTCTCGTCTACATCTTAGCAAAAAGCTTTTCCACTCTGTCTGGCAAGGAGAAACTTTGCCAGCACAAAAAACATCTCCCATCGTGTTCTAGAGCCTGCACGGAGGTCGGCAGAGTGTTTTGCAAGAAGAGAAAGAAAGTTGTCCAAAACAGCTTGCAATCGAATGTTCATGTGAATAGAAAAGGCAGGAGAGTGGTCAGGTACTGTTTTCTCTCACTTGGCAAGCTGCGCACACAATCGCAGTGTTGTACAGCTTGTTTCATCACCTTTGCCAAGCTGCCGCTCTCTCCGGCTCCCGGAGACGAAGAAGCTGCTTCTTCGCGCAAAGACGATTCTGCCGCTCACAGTGCTCTCCGGTGTGCGCCTTCTGCCGAAAGAGGTCCGGGAGCGGTGCTTAGCTCTGCAGAGCACCGTACCTTCGTCTTTAGCCTCTCTTCTCGTCTACATCATAGCAAAAAGCTTTTCCACTCTGTCTGGCAAGGAGAAACTGTGCCAGCACAGAAAACATCTCCCATCGTGTTCTAGAGGCTGCACGGAGGTCTGCCGAGTGTTTTGCAAGAAGAGAAAGAAAGTTGTCCAAAACAGCTTGCAATCGAATGTTCATGTGAATAGAAAAGGCAGGAGAGTGGTCAGGTACTGTTTTCTCTCAGTTGGCAAGCTGCGCACACAATCGCAGTGTTGTACAGCTTGTTTCATCACCTTTGCCAGCTGCCGCTCTCTCCGGCTCCCGGAGACGAAGAAGCTGCTTCTTCGCGCAAAGACGATTCTGCCGCTCACAGTGCTCTGCGGTGTGCGCCTTCTGCCGAAAGACGCCCGGGAGCGGTGCTTAGCTCTGCAGAGCACCGTACCTTCGTCTTTAGCCTCTCTTCTCGTCTACATCTTAGCAAAAAGCTTTTCCACTCTGTCTGGCAAGGAGAAACTGTGCCAGCACAAAAAACATCTCCCATCGTGTTCTAGAGCCTGCACGGAGGTCTGCAGAGTGTTTTGCAAGAAGAGAAAGAAAGTTGTCCAAACAGCTTGCAATCGAATGTTCATGTGAATAGAAAAGGCAGGAGAGTGGTCAGGTACTGTTTTCTCTCAGTTGACAAGCTGCGCACACAATCGCAGTGTTGTACAGCTTGTTTCATCACCTTTGCCAAGCTGCCGCTCTCTCCAGCTCCCGGAGACGAAGAAGCTGCTTCTTCGCGCAAAGACGATTCTGCCGCTCACAGTGCTCTGCGGTGTGCGCCTTCTGCCGAAAGACGTCCGGGAGCGGTGCTTAGCTCTGCAGAGCACCGTACCTTCGTCTTTAGCCTCTCTTCTCGTCTACATCATAGCAAAAAGCTTTTCCACTCTGTCTGGCAAGGAGAAACTGTGCCAGCACAGAAAACATCTCCCATCGTGTTCTAGAGGCAGCACGGAGGTCTGCCGAGTGTTTTGCAAGAAGAGAAAGAAAGTTGTCCAAAACAGCTTGCAATCGAATGTTCATGTGAATAGAAAAGGCAGCAGAGTGGTCAGGTACTGTTTTCTCTCAGTTGGCAAGCTGCGCACACAATCGCAGTGTTGTACAGCTTGTTTCATCACCTTTGCCAAGCTGCCGCTCTCTCCGGCTCCCGGAGACGAAGAAGCTGCTTCTTCGCGCAAAGACGATTCTGCCGCTCACAGTGCTCTGTGGTGTGCGCCTTCTGCCGAAAGAGGTCAGGGAGCGGTGCTTAGCTCTGCAGAGCACCGTACCTTCGTCTTTAGCCTCTCTTCTCGTCTACATCTTAGCAAAAAGCTTTTCCACTCTGTCTGGCAAGGAGAAACTGTGCCAGCACAAAAAACATCTCCCATCGTGTTCTAGAGGCTGCACGGAGGTCTGCAGAGTGTTTTGCAAGAAGAGAAAGAAAGTTGTCCAAAACAGCTTGCAATCGAATGTTCATGTGAATAGAAAAGGCAGGAGAGTGGTCAGGTAGTGTTTTCTCTCAGTTGGCAAGCTGCGCACACAATCGCAGTGTTGTACAGCTTGTTTCATCACCTTTGCCAAGTTGCCGCTCTCTCCGGCTCCCGGAGACGAAGAAGCTGCTTCTTCGCGCAAAGACGATTCTGCCGCTCGCAGTGCTCTGCGGTGTGCGCCTTCTGCCGAAAGACGCCCGGGAGCGGTGCTTAGCTCTGCAGAGCACCGTACCTTCGTCTTTAGCCTCTCTTCTCGTCTACATCTTAGCAAAAATCTCTTCCACTCTGTCTGGAAAGGAGAAACTTTGCCAGCACAGAAAACATCTCCCATCGTGTTCTAGAGGCTGCACGGAGGTCTGCCGATAGTTTTGCAAGAAGAGAAAGAAAGTTGTCCAAAACAGCTTGCAATCGAATGTTCATGTGAATAGAAAAGGCAGGAGAGTGGTCAGGTACTGTTTTCTCTCAGTTGGGAAGCTGCGCACACAATCGCAGTGTTGTACAGCTTGTTTCATCACCTTTGCCAAGCTGCCGCTCTCTCCGGCTCCCGGAGACGAAGAAGCTGCTTCTTCGCGCAAAGACGATTCTGCCGCTCACTGTGCTCTCCGGTGTGCGCCTTCTGCCGAAAGAGGTCCGGGAGCGGTGCTTAGCCCTGCAGAGCACCGTACCTTCGTCTTTAGCCTCTCTTCTCGTCTACATCTTAGCAAAAAGCTTTTCCACTCTGTCTGGCAAGGAGAAACTGTGCCAGCACAGAAAACATCTCCCATCGTGTTCTAGAGGCTGCACGGAGGTCTGCCGAGTGTTTTGCAAGAAGAGAAAGAAAGTTGTCCAAAACAGCTTGCAATCGAATGTTTATGTGAATAGAAAAGGCAGGAGAGTGGTCAGGTACAGTTTTCTCTCAGTTGGGAAGCTGCGCACACAATCGCAGTGTTGTACAGCTTGTTTCATCACCTTTGCCAAGCTGCCGCTTTCTCCGGCTCCCGGAGACGAAGAAGCTGCTTCTTCGCGCAAAGACGATTCTGCCGCTCACTGTGCTCTGCGGTGTGCGCCTTCTGCCGAAAGAGGTCCGGGAGCGGTGCTTAGCTCTGCAGAGCACCGTACCTTCGTCTTTAGCCTCTCTTCTCGTCTACATCTTAGCAAAAAGCTTTTCCACTCTGTCTGGCAAGGAGAAACTGTGCCAGCACAGAAAACATCTCCCATCGTGTTCTAGAGGCTGCACGGAGGTCTGCCGAGTGTTTTGCAAGAAGAGAAAGAAAGTTGTCCAAAACAGCTTCCAATCGAATGTTCATGTGAATAGAAAAGGCAGGAGAGTGGTCAGGTAGTGTTTTCTCTCAGTTGGCAAGCTGCGCACACAATCGCAGTGTTGTACAGCTTGTTTCATCACCTTTGCCAAGCTGCCGCTCTCTCCGGCTCCCGGAGACGAAGAAGCTGCTTCTTCGCGCAAAGACGATTCTGCCGCTCACAGTGCTCTGCGGTGTGCGCCTTCTGCCGAAAGAGGTCAGGGAGCGGTGCTTAGCTCTGCAGAGCACCGTACCTTCGTCTTTAGCCTCTCTTCTCGTCTACATCTTAGCAAAAAGCTTTTCCACTCTGTCTGGCAAGGAGAAACTGTGCCAGCACAAAAAACATCTCCCATCGTGTTCTAGAGCCTGCACGGAGGTCTGCCGAGTGTTTTGCAAGAAGAGAAAGAAAGTTGTCCAAAACAGCTTGCAATCGAATGTTCATGTGAATAGAAAAGGCAGGAGAGTGGTCAGGTACTGTTTTCTCTCAGTTGGCAAGCTGCGCACACAATCGCAGTGTTGTACAGCTTGTTTCATCACCTTTGCCAAGCTGCCGCTCTCTCCGGCTCCCGGAGACGAAGAAGCTGCTTCTTCGCGCAAAGACGATTCTGCCGCTCACAGTGCTCTGCGGTGTGCGCCTTCTGCCGAAAGAGGTCCGGGAGCGGTGCTTAGCTCTGCAGAGCACCGTACCTTCGTCTTTAGCCTCTCTTCTCGTCTACATCATAGCAAAAAGCTTTTCCACTCTGTCTGGCAAGGAGAAACTGTGCCAGCACAGAAAACATCTCCCATCGTGTTCTAGAGGCTGCACGGAGGTCTGCCGAGTGTTTTGCAAGAAGAGAAAGAAAGTTGTCCAAAACAGCTTTCAATCGAATGTTCATGTGAATAGAAAAGGCAGGAGAGTGGTCAGGTACTGTTTTCTCTCACTTGGCAAGCTGCGCACACAATCGCAGTGTTGTACAGCTTGTTTCATCACCTTTGCCAAGCTGCCGCTCTCTCCGGCTCCCGGAGACGAAGAAGCTGCTTCTTCGCGCAAAGACGATTCTGCCGCTCACAGTGCTCTGCGGTATGCGCCTTCTGCCGAAAGAGGTCCGGGAGCGGTGCTTAGCTCTGCAGAGCACCGTACCTTCGTCTTTAGCCTCTCTTCTCGTCTACATCTTAGCAAAAAGCTTTTCCACTCTGTCTGGCAAGGAGAAACTGTGCCAGCACAAAAAACATCTCCCATCGTGTTCTAGAGGCTGCACGGAGGTCTGCCGAGTGTTTTGCAAGAAGAGAAAGAAAGTTGTCCAAAACAGCTTGCAATCGAATGTTCATGTGAATAGAAAAGGCAGGAGAGTGGTCAGGTAGTGTTTTCTCTCAGTTGGCAAGCTGCGCACACAATCGCAGTGTTGTACAGCTTGTTTCATCACCTTTGCCAAGTTGCCGCTCTCTCCGGCTCCCGGAGACGAAGAAGCTGCTTCTTCGCGCAAAGACGATTCTGCCGCTCGCAGTGCTCTGCGGTGTGCGCCTTCTGCCGAAAGACGCCCGGGAGCGGTGCTTAGCTCTGCAGAGCACCGTACCTTCGTCTTTAGCCTCTCTTCTCGTCTACATCTTAGCAAAAAGCTTTTCCACTCTGTCTGGCAAGGAGAAACTTTGCCAGCACAAAAAACATCTCCCATCGTGTTCTAGAGGCTGCACGGAGGTCGGCAGAGTGTTTTGCAAGAAGAGAAAGAAAGTTGTCCAAAACAGCTTGCAATCGAATGTTCATGTGAATAGAAAAGGCAGGAGAGTGGTCAGGTACTGTTTTCTCTCAGTTGGCAAGCTGCGCACACAATCGCAGTGTTGTACAGCTTGTTTCATCACCTTTGCCAAGCTGCCTCTCTCTCCGGCTCCCGGAGACGAAGAAGCTGCTTCTTCGCGCAAAGACGATTCTGCCGCTCACAGTGCTCTGCGGTGTGCGCCTTCTGCCGAAAGAGGTCCGGGAGCGGTGCTTAGATCTGCAGAGCACCGTACCTTCGTCTTTAGCCTCTCTTCTCGTCTACATCATAGCAAAAAGCTTTTCCACTCTGTCTGGCAAGGAGAAACTGTGCCAGCACAGAAAACATCTCCCATCGTGTTCTAGAGGCTGCACGGAGGTCTGCCGAGTGTTTTGCAAGAAGAGAAAGAAAGTTGTCCAAAACAGCTTGCAATCGAATGTTCATGTGAATAGAAAAGGCAGGAGAGTGGTCAGGTACTGTTTTCTCTCACTTGGCAAGCTGCGCACACAATCGCAGTGTTGTACAGCTTGTTTCATCACTTTTGCCAAGCTGCCGCTCTCTCCGGCTCCCGGAGACGAAGAAGCTGCTTCTTCGCGCAAAGACGATTCTGCCGCTCACAGTGCTCTGTGGTGTGCGCCTTCTGCCGAAAGAGGTCAGGGAGCGGTGCTTAGCTCTGCAGAGCACCGTACCTTCGTCTTTAGCCTCTCTTCTCGTCTACATCTTAGCAAAAAGCTTTTCCACTCTGTCTGGCAAGGAGAAACTGTGCCAGCACAAAAAACATCTCCCATCGTGTTCTAGAGGCTGCACGGAGGTCTGCCGAGTGTTTTGCAAGAAGAGAAAGAAAGTTGTCCAAAACAGCTTGCAATCGAATGTTCATGTGAATAGAAAAGGCAGGAGAGTGGTCAGGTACTGTTTTCTCTCAGTTGGCAAGCTGCGCACACAATCGCAGTGTTGTACAGCTTGTTTCATCACCTTTGCCAAGTTGCCGCTCTCTCCGGCTCCCGGAGACGAAGAAGCTGCTTCTTCGCGCAAAGACGATTCTGCCGCTCGCAGTGCTCTGCGGTGTGCGCCTTCTGCCGAAAGACGCCCGGGAGCGGTGCTTAGCCCTGCAGAGCACCGTACCTTCGTCTTTAGCCTCTCTTCTCGTCTACATCTTAGCAAAAAGCTTTTCCACTCTGTCTGGCAAGGAGAAACTGTGCCAGCACAGAAAACATCTCCCATCGTGTTCTAGAGGCTGCACGGAGGTCTGCCGAGTGTTTTGCAAGAAGAGAAAGAAAGTTGTCCAAAACAGCTTCCAATCGAATGTTCATATGAATAGAAAAGGCAGGAGAGTGGTCAGGTAGTGTTTTCTCTCAGTTGGCAAGCTGCGCACACAATCGCAGTGTTGTACAGCTTGTTTCATCACCTTTGCCAAGCTGCCGCTCTCTCCGGCTCCCGGAGACGAAGAAGCTGCTTCTTCGCGCAAAGACGATTCTGCCGCTCACAGTGCTCTGCGGTGTGCGCCTTCTGCCGAAAGACGTCCGGGAGCGGTGCTTAGCTCTGCAGAGCACCGTACCTTCGTCTTTAGCCTCTCTTCTCGTCTACATCTTAGCAAAAAGCTTTTCCACTCTGTCTGGCAAGGAGAAACTGTGCCAGCACAGAAAACATCTCCCATCGTGTTCTAGAGGCTGCACGGAGGTCTGCCGAGTGTTTTGCAAGAAGAGAAAGAAAGTTGTCCAAAACAGCTTGCAATCGAATGTTCATCTGAATAGAAAAGGCAGGAGAGTGGTCAGGTACTGTTTTCTCTCACTTGGCAAGCTGCGCACACAATCGCAGTGTTGTACAGCTTGTTTCATCACCTTTGCAAAGCTGCCGCTCTCTCCGGCTCCCGGAGACGAAGAAGCTGCTTCTTCGCGCAAAGACGATTCTGCCGCTCACAGTGCTCTGCGGTGTGCGCCTTCTGCCGAAAGAGGTCCGGGAGCGGTGCTTAGCTCTGCAGAGCACCGTACCTTCGTCTTTAGCCTCTCTTCTCGTCTACATCTTAGCAAAAAGCTTTTCCACTCTGTCTGGCAAGGAGAAACTGTGCCAGCACAAAAAACATCTCCCATCGTGTTCTAGAGGCTGCACGGAGGTCTGCCGAGTGTTTTGCAAGAAGAGAAAGAAAGTTGTCCAAAACAGCTTGCAATCGAATGTTCATGTGAATAGAAAAGGCAGGAGAGTGGTCAGGTACTGTTTTCTCTCAGTTGGCAAGCTGCGCACACAATCGCAGTGTTGTACAGCTTGTTTCATCACCTTTGCGAAGCTGCCGCTCTCTCCGGCTCCCGGAGACGAAGAAGCTGCTTCTTCGCGCAAAGACGATTCTGCCGTTCACAGTGCTCTGCGGTGTGCGCCTTCTGCCGAAAGACGCCCGGGAGCGGTGCTTAGCTCTGCAGAGCACCGTACCTTCGTCTTTAGCCTCTCTTCTCGTCTACATCTTAGCAAAAAGCTTTTCCACTCTGTCTGGCAAGGAGAAACTGTGCCAGCACAAAAAACATCTCCCATCGTGTTCTAGAGGCTGCACGGAGGTCTGCCGAGTGTTTTTCAAGAAGAGAAAGAAAGTTGTCCAAAACAGCTTGCAATCGAATGTTCATGTGAATAGAAAAGGCAGGAGAGTGGTCAGGTACTGTTTTCTCTCAGTTGACAAGCTGCGCACACAATCGCAGTGTTGTACAGCTTGTTTCATCACCTTTGCGAAGGTGCCGCTCTCTCCGGCTCCCGGAGACGAAGAAGCTGCTTCTTCGCGCAAAGACGATTCTGCCGCTCACAGTGCTCTGCGGTGTGCGCCTTCTGCCGAAAGAGGTCCGGGAGCGGTGCTTAGCTCTGCAGAGCACCGTACCTTCGTCTTTAGCCTCTCTTCTCGTCTACATCTTAGCAAAAAGCTTTTCCACTCTGTCTGGCAAGGAGAAACTGTGCCAGCACAGAAAACATCTCCCATCGTGTTCTAGAGGCTGCACGGAGGTCTGCAGAGTGTTTTGCAAGAAGAGAAAGAAAGTTGTCCAAAACAGCTTGCAATCGAATGTTCATGTGAATAGAAAAGGCAGGAGAGTGGTCAGGTACTGTTTTCTCTCAGTTGGCAAGCTGCGCACACAATCGCAGTGTTGTACAGCTTGTTTCATCACCTTTGCCAAGCTGCCGCTCTCTCCGGCTCCCGGAGCCGAAGAAGCTGCTTCTTCGCGCAAAGACGATTCTGCCGCTCACAGTGCTCTGCGGTGTGCGCCTTCTGCCGAAAGAGGTCCGGGAGCGGTGCTTAGCCCTGCAGAGCACCGTACCTTCGTCTTTAGCCTCTCTTCTCGTCTACATCTTAGCAAAAAGCTTTTCCACTCTGTCTGGCAAGGAGAAACTGTGCCAGCACAAAAAACATCTCCCATCGTGTTCTAGAGGCTGCACGGAGGTCTGCCGAGTGTTTTGCAAGAAGAGAAAGAAAGTTGTCCAAAACAGCTTGCAATCGAATGTTCATGTGAATAGAAAAGGCAGGAGAGTGGTCAGGTAGTGTTTTCTCTCAGTTGGCAAGCTGCGCACACAATCGCAGTGTTGTACAGCTTGTTTCATCACCTTTGCGAACTTGCCGCTCTCTCCGGCTCCCGGAGACGAAGAAGCTGCTTCTTCGCGCAAAGACGATTCTGCCGCTCGCAGTGCTCTGCGGTGTGCGCCTTCTGCCGAAAGACGCCCGGGAGCGGTGCTTAGCTCTGCAGAGCACCGTACCTTCGTCTTTAGCCTCTCTTCTCGTCTACATCTTAGCAAAAAGCTTTTCCACTCTGTCTGGCAAGGAGAAACTTTGCCAGCACAAAAACATCTCCCATCGTGTTCTAGAGGCTGCACGGAGGTCTGCCGAGTGTTTTGCAAGAAGAGAAAGAAAGTTGTCCAAAACAGCTTGCAATCGAATGTTCATGTGAATAGAAAAGGCAGCAGAGTGGTCAGGTACTGTTTTCTCTCACTTGGCAAGCTGCGCACACAATCGCAGTGCTGTACAGCTTGTTTCATCACCTTTGCCAAGCTGCCGCTCTCTCCGGCTCCCGGAGACGAAGAAGCTGCTTCTTCGCGCAAAGACGATTCTGCCGCTCACAGTGCTCTGCGGTGTGCGCCTTCTGCCGAAAGACGCCCGGGAGCGGTGCTTAGCTCTGCAGAGCACCGTACCTTCGTCTTTAGCCTCTCTTCTCGTCTACATCTTAGCAAAAAGCTTTTCCACTCTGTCTGGCAAGGAGAAACTGTGCCAGCACAAAAAACATCTCCCATCTTGTTCTAGAGGCTGCACGGAGGTCTGCCGAGTGTTTTGCAAGAAGAGAAAGAAAGTTGTCCAAAACAGCTTGCAATCGAATGTTCATGTGAATAGAAATGGCAGGAGAGTGGTCAGGTACTGTTTTCTCTCACTTGGCAAGCTGCGCACACAATCGCAGTTCTGTACAGCTTGTTTCATCACCTTTGCGAAGCTGCCGCTCTCTCCGGCTCCCGGAGACGAAGAAGCTGCTTCTTCGCGCAAAGACGATTCTGCCGCTCACAGTGCTCTGCGGTGTGCGCCTTCTGCCGAAAGAGGTCCGGGAGCGGTGCTTAGCCCTGCAGAGCACCGTACCTTCGTCTTTAGCCTCTCTTCTCGTCTACATCTTAGCAAAAAGCTTTTCCACTCTGTCTGGCAAGGAGAAACTGTGCCAGCACAGAAAACATCCCCCATTGTGTTCTAGAGGCTGCACGGAGGTCTGCCGAGTGTTTTGCAAGAAGAGAAAGAAAGTTGTCCAAAACAGCTTGCAACCGAAAGTTCATGTGAATAGAAAAGGGAGGAGAGTGGTCAGGTACTGTTTTCTCTCAGTTGGCAAGCTGCGCACACAATCGCAGTGTTGTACAGCTTGTTTCATCACCTTTGCCAAGTTGCCGCTCTCTCCGGCTCCCGGAGACGAAGAAGCTGCTTCTTCGCGCAAAGACGATTCTGCCGCTCGCAGTGCTCTGCGGTGTGCGCCTTCTGCCGAAAGACGCCCGGGAGCGGTGCTTAGCTCTGCAGAGCACCGTACCTTCGTCTTTAGCCTCTCTTCTCGTCTACATCTTAGCAAAAAGCTTTTCCACTCTGTCTGGCAAGGAGAAACTTTGCCAGCACAAAAAACATCTCCCATCGTGTTCTAGAGGCTGCACGGAGGTCTGCCGAGAGTTTTGCAAGAAGAGAAAGAAAGTTGTCCAAAACAGCTTCCAATCGAATGCACATGTGAATAGAAAAGGCAGGAGAGTGGTCAGGTACTGTTTTCTCTCAGTTGGCAAGCTGCGCACACAATCGCAGTGTTGTACAGCTTGTTTCATCACCTTTGCCAAGTTGCCGCTCTCTCCGGCTCCCGGAGACGAAGAAGCTGCTTCTTCGCGCAAAGACGATTCTGCCGCTCACAGTGCTCTGCGGTGTGCGCCTTCTGCCGAAAGAGGTCCGGGAGCGGTGCTTAGCTCTGCAGAGCACCGTACCTTCGTCTTTAGCCTCTCTTCTCGTCTACATCTTAGCAAAAAGCTTTTCCACTCTGTCTGGCAAGGAGAAACTGTGCCAGCACAGAAAACATCTCCCATCGTGTTCTAGAGGCTGCACGGAGGTCTGCAGAGTGTTTTGCAAGAAGAGAAAGAAAGTTGTCCAAAACAGCTTCCAATCGAATGTTCATGTGAATAGAAAAGGCAGGAGAGTGGTCAGGTACTGTTTTCTCTCAGTTGGCAAGCTGCGCACACAATCGCAGTGTTGTACAGCTTGTTTCATCACCTTTGCGAAGCTGCCGCTCTCTCCGGCTCCCGGAGACGAAGAAGCTGCTTCTTCGCGCAAAGACGATTCTGCCGCTCACAGTGCTCTGCGGTGTGCGCCTTCTGCCGAAAGACGCCCGGGAGCGGTGCTTAGCTCTGCAGAGCACCGTACCTTCGTCTTTAGCCTCTCTTCTCGTCTACATCTTAGCAAAAAGCTTTTCCACTCTGTCTGGCAAGGAGAAACTGTGCCAGCACAAAAAACATCTCCCATCGTGTTCTAGAGGCTGCACGGAGGTCTGCCGAGTGTTTTGCAAGAAGAGAAAGAAAGTTGTCCAAAACAGCTTGCAATCGAATGTTCATGTGAATAGAAAAGGCAGGAGAGTGGTCAGGTACTGTTTTCTCTCACTTGGCAAGCTGCGCACACAATCGCAGTGTTGTACAGCTTGTTTCATCACCTTTGCCAAGTTGCCGCTCTCTCCGGCTCCCGGAGACGAAGAAGCTGCTTCTTCGCGCAAAGACGATTCTGCCGCTCGCAGTTCTCTGCGGTGTGCGCCTTCTGCCGAAAGACGCCCGGGAGCGGTGCTTAGCTCTGCAGAGCACCGTACCTTCGTCTTTAGCCTCTCTTCTCGTCTACATCTTAGCAAAAAGCTTTTCCACTCTGTCTGGCAAGGAGAAACTTTGCCAGCACAAAAAACATCTCCCATCGTGTTCTAGAGGCTGCACGGAGGTCTGCCGAGTGTTTTGCAAGAAGAGAAAGAAAGTTGTCCAAAACAGCTTGCAATCGAATGTTCATGTGAATAGAAAAGGCAGGAGAGTGGTCAGGTACTGTTTTCTCTCACTTGGCAAGCTGCGCACACAATCGCAGTGTTGTACAGCTTGTTTCATCACCTTTGCCAAGCTGCCGCTCTCTCCGGCTCCCGGAGACGAAGAAGCTGCTTCTTCGCGCAAAGACGATTCTGCCGCTCACAGTGCTCTGCGGTGTGCGCCTTCTGCCGAAAGAGGTCCGGGAGCGGTGCTTAGCCCTGCAGAGCACCGTACCTTCGTCTTTAGCCTCTCTTCTCGTCTACATCTTAGCAAAAAGCTTTTCCACTCTGTCTGGCAAGGAGAAACTGTGCCAGCACAGAAAACATCCCCCATTGTGTTCTAGAGGCTGCACGGAGGTCTCCCGAGTGTTTTGCAAGAAGAGAAAGAAAGTTGTCCAAAACAGCTTGCAACCGAAAGTTCATGTGAATAGAAAAGGGAGGAGAGTGGTCAGGTACTGTTTTCTCTCAGTTGGCAAGCTGCGCACACAATCGCAGTGTTGTACAGCTTGTTTCATCACCTTTGCCAAGCTGCCGCTCTCTCCGGCTCCCGGAGACGAAGAAGCTGCTTCTTCGCGCAAAGACGATTCTGCCGCTCGCAGTGCTCTGCGGTGTGCGCCTTCTGCCGAAAGACGCCCGGGAGCGGTGCTTGGCTCTGCAGAGCACCGTACCTTCGTCTTTAGCCTCTCTTCTCGTCTACATCTTAGCAAAAAGCTTTTCCACTCTGTCTGGCAAGGAGAAACTTTGCCAGCACAAAAAACATCTCCCATCGTGTTCTAGAGGCTGCACGGAGGTCTGCCGAGAGTTTTGCAAGAAGAGAAAGAAAGTTGTCCAAAACAGCTTCCAATCGAATGCACATGTGAATAGAAAAGGCAGGAGAGTGGTCAGGTACTGTTTTCTCTCAGTTGGCAAGCTGCGCACACAATCGCAGTGTTGTACAGCTTGTTTCATCACCTTTGCGAAGTTGCGGCCCTCTCCGGCTCCCGGAGACGAAGAAGCTGCTTCTTCGCGCAAAGACGATTCTGCCGCTCACAGTGCTCTGCGGTGTGCGCCTTCTGCCGAAAGAGGTCCGGGAGCGGTGCTTAGCTCTGCAGAGCACCGTACCTTCGTCTTTAGCCTCTCTTCTCGTCTACATCTTAGCAAAAAGCTTTTCCACTCTGTCTGGCAAGGAGAAACTGTGCCAGCACAGAAAACATCTCCCATCGTGTTCTAGAGGCTGCACGGAGGTCTGCAGAGTGTTTTGCAAGAAGAGAAAGAAAGTTGTCCAAAACAGCTTGCAATCGAATGTTCATGTGAATAGAAAAGGCAGGAGAGTGGTCAGGTACTGTTTTCTCTCAGTTGGCAAGCTGCGCACACAATCGCAGTGTTGTACAGCTTATTTCATCACCTTTGCCAAGCTGCCGCTCTCTCCGGCTCCCGGAGCCGAAGAAGCTGCTTCTTCGCGCAAAGACGATTCTGCCGCTCACAGTGCTCTGCGGTGTGCGCCTTCTGCCGAAAGACGCCCGGGAGCGGTGCTTAGCCCTGCAGAGCACCGTACCTTCGTCTTTAGCCTCTCTTCTCGTCTACATCTTAGCAAAAAGCTTTTCCACTCTGTCTGGCAAGGAGAAACTGTGCCAGCACAGAAAACATCCCCCATTGTTTTCTAGAGGCTACACGGAGGTCTGCCGAGTGTTTTGCAAGAAGAGAAAGAAAGTTGTCCAAAACAGCTTGCAATCGAAAGTTCATGTGAATAGAAAAGGGAGGAGAGTGGTCAGGTACTGTTTTCTCTCAGTTGGCAAGCTGCGCACACAATCGCAGTGTTGTACAGCTTGTTTCATCACCTTTGCCAAGTTGCCGCTCTCTCCGGCTCCCGGAGACGAAGAAGCTGCTTCTTCGCGCAAAGACGATTCTGCCGCTCGCAGTGCTCTGCGGTGTGCGCCTTCTGCCGAAAGACGCCCGGGAGCGGTGCTTAGCTCTGCAGAGCACCGTACCTTCGTCTTTAGCCTCTCTTCTCGTCTACATCTTAGCAAAAAGCTTTTCCACTCTGTCTGGCAAGGAGAAACTTTGCCAGCACAAAAAACATCTCCCATCGTGTTCTAGAGGCTGCACGGAGGTCTGCCGAGAGTTTTGCAAGAAGAGAAAGAAAGTTGTCCAAAACAGCTTGCAATCGAATGTTCATGTGAATAGAAAAGGGAGGAGAGTGGTCAGGTACTGTTTTCTCTCAGTTGGCAAGCTGCGCACACAATCGCAGTGTTGTACAGCTTGTTTCATCACCTTTGCGAAGTTGCGGCTCTCTCCGGCTCCCGGAGACGAAGAAGCTGCTTCTTCGCGCAAAGACGATTCTGCCGCTCACAGTGCTCTGCGGTGTGCGCCTTCTGCCGAAAGACGCCCGGGAGCGGTGCTTAGCTCTGCAGAGCACCGTACCTTCGTCTTTAGCCTCTCTTCTCGTCTACATCTTAGCAAAAAGCTTTTCCACTCTGTCTGGCAAGGAGAAACTGTGCCAGCACAGAAAACATCTCCCATCGTGTTCTAGAGGCTGCACGGAGGTCTGCAGAGTGTTTTGCAAGAAGAGAAAGAAAGTTGTCCAAAACAGCTTGCAATCGAATGTTCATGTGAATAGAAAAGGCAGGAGAGTGGTCAGGTACTGTTTTCTCTCAGTTGGCAAGCTGCGCACACAATCGCAGTGTTGTACAGCTTGTTTCATCACCTTTGCGAAGCTGCCGCTCTCTCCGGCTCCCGGAGACGAAGAAGCTGCTTCTTCGCGCAAAGACGATTCTGCCGCTCACAGTGCTCTGCGGTGTGCGCCTTCTGCCGAAAGACGCCCGGGAGCGGTGCTTAGCTCTGCAGAGCACCGTACCTTCGTCTTTAGCCTCTCTTCTCGTCTACATCTTAGCAAAAAGCTTTTCCACTCTGTCTGGCAAGGAGAAACTGTGCCAGCACAAAAAACATCTCCCATCGTGTTCTAGAGGCTGCACGGAGGTCTGCCGAGTGTTTTGCAAGAAGAGAAAGAAAGTTGTCCAAAACAGCTTGCAATCGAATGTTCATGTGAATAGAAAAGGCAGGAGAGTGGTCAGGTACTGTTTTCTCTCACTTGGCAAGCTGCGCACACAATCGCAGTGTTGTACAGCTTGTTTCATCACCTTTGCCAAGTTGCCGCTCTCTCCGGCTCCCGGAGACGAAGAAGCTGCTTCTTCGCGCAAAGACGATTCTGCCGCTCGCAGTTCTCTGCGGTGTGCGCCTTCTGCCGAAAGACGCCCGGGAGCGGTGCTTAGCTCTGCAGAGCACCGTACCTTCGTCTTTAGCCTCTCTTCTCGTCTACATCTTAGCAAAAAGCTTTTCCACTCTGTCTGGCAAGGAGAAACTTTGCCAGCACAAAAAACATCTCCCATCGTGTTCTAGAGGCTGCACGGAGGTCTGCCGAGTGTTTTGCAAGAAGAGAAAGAAAGTTGTCCAAAACAGCTTGCAATCGAATGTTCATGTGAATAGAAAAGGCAGGAGAGTGGTCAGGTACTGTTTTCTCTCACTTGGCAAGCTGCGCACACAATCGCAGTGTTGTACAGCTTGTTTCATCACCTTTGCCAAGCTGCCGCTCTCTCCGGCTCCCGGAGACGAAGAAGCTGCTTCTTCGCGCAAAGACGATTCTGCCGCTCACAGTGCTCTGCGGTGTGCGCCTTCTGCCGAAAGAGGTCCGGGAGCGGTGCTTAGCCCTGCAGAGCACCGTACCTTCGTCTTTAGCCTCTCTTCTCGTCTACATCTTAGCAAAAAGCTTTTCCACTCTGTCTGGCAAGGAGAAACTGTGCCAGCACAGAAAACATCCCCCATTGTGTTCTAGAGGCTGCACGGAGGTCTCCCGAGTGTTTTGCAAGAAGAGAAAGAAAGTTGTCCAAAACAGCTTGCAACCGAAAGTTCATGTGAATAGAAAAGGGAGGAGAGTGGTCAGGTACTGTTTTCTCTCAGTTGGCAAGCTGCGCACACAATCGCAGTGTTGTACAGCTTGTTTCATCACCTTTGCCAAGCTGCCGCTCTCTCCGGCTCCCGGAGACGAAGAAGCTGCTTCTTCGCGCAAAGACGATTCTGCCGCTCGCAGTGCTCTGCGGTGTGCGCCTTCTGCCGAAAGACGCCCGGGAGCGGTGCTTGGCTCTGCAGAGCACCGTACCTTCGTCTTTAGCCTCTCTTCTCGTCTACATCTTAGCAAAAAGCTTTTCCACTCTGTCTGGCAAGGAGAAACTTTGCCAGCACAAAAAACATCTCCCATCGTGTTCTAGAGGCTGCACGGAGGTCTGCCGAGAGTTTTGCAAGAAGAGAAAGAAAGTTGTCCAAAACAGCTTCCAATCGAATGCACATGTGAATAGAAAAGGCAGGAGAGTGGTCAGGTACTGTTTTCTCTCAGTTGGCAAGCTGCGCACACAATCGCAGTGTTGTACAGCTTGTTTCATCACCTTTGCGAAGTTGCGGCCCTCTCCGGCTCCCGGAGACGAAGAAGCTGCTTCTTCGCGCAAAGACGATTCTGCCGCTCACAGTGCTCTGCGGTGTGCGCCTTCTGCCGAAAGAGGTCCGGGAGCGGTGCTTAGCTCTGCAGAGCACCGTACCTTCGTCTTTAGCCTCTCTTCTCGTCTACATCTTAGCAAAAAGCTTTTCCACTCTGTCTGGCAAGGAGAAACTGTGCCAGCACAGAAAACATCTCCCATCGTGTTCTAGAGGCTGCACGGAGGTCTGCAGAGTGTTTTGCAAGAAGAGAAAGAAAGTTGTCCAAAACAGCTTGCAATCGAATGTTCATGTGAATAGAAAAGGCAGGAGAGTGGTCAGGTACTGTTTTCTCTCAGTTGGCAAGCTGCGCACACAATCGCAGTGTTGTACAGCTTATTTCATCACCTTTGCCAAGCTGCCGCTCTCTCCGGCTCCCGGAGCCGAAGAAGCTGCTTCTTCGCGCAAAGACGATTCTGCCGCTCACAGTGCTCTGCGGTGTGCGCCTTCTGCCGAAAGAGGTCCGGGAGCGGTGCTTAGCCCTGCAGAGCACCGTACCTTCGTCTTTAGCCTCTCTTCTCGTCTACATCTTAGCAAAAAGCTTTTCCACTCTGTCTGGCAAGGAGAAACTGTGCCAGCACAGAAAACATCCCCCATTGTTTTCTAGAGGCTACACGGAGGTCTGCCGAGTGTTTTGCAAGAAGAGAAAGAAAGTTGTCCAAAACAGCTTGCAATCGAAAGTTCATGTGAATAGAAAAGGGAGGAGAGTGGTCAGGTACTGTTTTCTCTCAGTTGGCAAGCTGCGCACACAATCGCAGTGTTGTACAGCTTGTTTCATCACCTTTGCCAAGTTGCCGCTCTCTCCGGCTCCCGGAGACGAAGAAGCTGCTTCTTCGCGCAAAGACGATTCTGCCGCTCGCAGTGCTCTGCGGTGTGCGCCTTCTGCCGAAAGACGCCCGGGAGCGGTGCTTAGCTCTGCAGAGCACCGTACCTTCGTCTTTAGCCTCTCTTCTCGTCTACATCTTAGCAAAAAGCTTTTCCACTCTGTCTGGCAAGGAGAAACTTTGCCAGCACAAAAAACATCTCCCATCGTGTTCTAGAGGCTGCACGGAGGTCTGCCGAGAGTTTTGCAAGAAGAGAAAGAAAGTTGTCCAAAACAGCTTGCAATCGAATGTTCATGTGAATAGAAAAGGGAGGAGAGTGGTCAGGTACTGTTTTCTCTCAGTTGGCAAGCTGCGCACACAATCGCAGTGTTGTACAGCTTGTTTCATCACCTTTGCGAAGTTGCGGCTCTCTCCGGCTCCCGGAGACGAAGAAGCTGCTTCTTCGCGCAAAGACGATTCTGCCGCTCACAGTGCTCTGCGGTGTGCGCCTTCTGCCGAAAGACGCCCGGGAGCGGTGCTTAGCTCTGCAGAGCACCGTACCTTCGTCTTTAGCCTCTCTTCTCGTCTACATCTTAGCAAAAAGCTTTTCCACTCTGTCTGGCAAGGAGAAACTGTGCCAGCACAGAAAACATCTCCCATCGTGTTCTAGAGGCTGCACGGAGGTCTGCAGAGTGTTTTGCAAGAAGAGAAAGAAAGTTGTCCAAAACAGCTTGCAATCGAATGTTCATGTGAATAGAAAAGGCAGGAGAGTGGTCAGGTACTGTTTTCTCTCAGTTGGCAAGCTGCGCACACAATCGCAGTGTTGTACAGCTTGTTTCATCACCTTTGCCAAGCTGCCGCTCTCTCCGGCTCCCGGAGACGAAGAAGCTGCTTCTTCGCGCAAAGACGATTCTGCCGCTCACAGTGCTCTGCGGTGTGCGCCTTCTGCCGAAAGAGGTCCGGGAGCGGTGCTTAGCTCTGCAGAGCACCGTACCTTCGTCTTTAGCCTCTCTTCTCGTCTACATCTTAGCAAAAAGCTTTTCCACTCTGTCTGGCAAGGACAAACTGTGCCAGCACAAAAAACATCTCCCATCGTGTTCTAGAGGCTGCACGGAGGTCTGCAGAGTGTTTTGCAAGAAGAGAAAGAAAGTTGTCCAAAACAGCTTGCAATCGAATGTTCATGTGAATAGAAAAGGCAGGAGAGTGGTCAGGTAGTGTTTTCTCTCACTTGGCAAGCTGCGCACACAATCGCAGTGTTGTACAGCTTATTTCATCACCTTTGCCAAGCTGCCGCTCTCTCCGGCTCCCGGAGCCGAAGAAGCTGCTTCTTCGCGCAAAGACGATTCTGCCGCTCACAGTGCTCTGCGGTGTGCGCCTTCTGCCGAAAGAGGTCCGGGAGCGGTGCTTAGCTCTGCAGAGCACCGTACCTTCGTCTTTAGCCTCTCTTCTCGTCTACATCTTAGCAAAAAGCTTTTCCACTCTGTCTGGCAAGGAGAAACTGTGCCAGCACAGAAAACATCTCCCATCGTGTTCTAGAGGCTGCACGGAGGTCTGCCGAGTGTTTTTCAAGAAGAGAAAGAAAGTTGTCCAAAACAGCTTGCAATCGAATGTTCATGTGAATAGAAAAGGCAGGAGAGTGGTCAGGTACTGTTTTCTCTCAGTTGACAAGCTGCGCACACAATCGCAGTGTTGTACAGCTTGTTTCATCACCTTTGCCAAGCTGCCGCTCTCTCCGGCTCCCGGAGACGAAGAAGCTGCTTCTTCGCGCAAAGACGATTCTGCCGCTCACAGTGCTCTGCGGTGTGCGCCTTCTGCCGAAAGAGGTCCGGGAGCGGTGCTTAGCTCTGCAGAGCACCGTACCTTCGTCTTTAGCCTCTCTTCTCGTCTACATCTTAGCAAAAAGCTTTTCCACTCTGTCTGGCAAGGAGAAACTGTGCCAGCACAAAAAACATCTCCCATCGTGTTCTAGAGGCTGCACGGAGGTCTGCCGAGTGTTTTGCAAGAAGAGAAAGAAAGTTGTCCAAAACAGCTTGCAATCGAATGTTCATGTGAATAGAAAAGGCAGGAGAGTGGTCAGGTACTGTTTTCTCTCAGTTGGCAAGCTGCGCACACAATCGCAGTGTTGTACAGCTTGTTTCATCACCTTTGCCAAGCTGCCGCTCTCTCCGGCTCCCGGAGACGAAGAAGCTGCTTCTTCGCGCAAAGACGATTCTGCCGCTCACAGTGCTCTGCGGTGTGCGCCTTCTGCCGAAAGACGTCCGGGAGCGGTGCTTAGCTCTGCAGAGCACCGTACCTTCGTCTTTAGCCTCTCTTCTCGTCTACATCATAGCAAAAAGCTTTTCCACTCTGTCTGGCAAGGAGAAACTGTGCCAGCACAGAAAACATCTCCCATCGTGTTCTAGAGGCTGCACGGAGGTCTGCCGAGTGTTTTGCAAGAAGAGAAAGAAAGTTGTCCAAAACAGCTTGCAATCGAATGTTCATGTGAATAGAAAAGGCAGGAGAGTGGTCAGGTAGTGTTTTCTCTCACTTGGCAAGCTGCGCACACAATCGCAGTGTTGTACAGCTTGTTTCATCACCTTTGCCAAGCTGCCGCTCTCTCCGGCTCCCGGAGACGAAGAAGCTGCTTCTTCGCGCAAAGACGATTCTGCCGCTCACTGTGCTCTCCGGTGTGCGCCTTCTGCCGAAAGAGGTCCGTGAGCGGTGCTTAGCCCTGCAGAGCACCGTACCTTCGTCTTTAGCCTCTCTTCTCGTCTACATCTTAGCAAAAAGCTTTTCCACTCTGTCTGGCAAGGAGAAACTGTGCCAGCACAGAAAACATCTCCCATCGTGTTCTAGAGGCTGCACGGAGGTCTGCCGAGTGTTTTGCAAGAAGAGAAAGAAAGTTGTCCAAAACAGCTTTCAATCGAATGTTCATGTGAATAGAAAAGGCAGGAGAGTGGTCAGGTACTGTTTTCTCTCAGTTGGCAAGCTGCGCACACAATCGCAGTGTTGTACAGCTTGTTTCATCACCTTTGCCAAGCTGCCGCTTTCTCCGGCTCCCGGAGACGAAGAAGCTGCTTCTTCGCGCAAAGACGATTCTGCCGCTCACAGTGCTCTGCGGTGTGGGCCTTCTGCCGAAAGAGGTCCGGGAGCGGTGCTTAGCTCTGCAGAGCACCGTACCTTCGTCTTTAGCCTCTCTTCTCGTCTACATCTTAGCAAAAAGCTTTTCCACTCTGTCTGGCAAGGAGAAACTGTGCCAGCACAAAAAACATCTCCCATCGTGTTCTAGAGGCTGCACGGAGGTCTGCAGAGTGTTTTGCAAGAAGAGAAAGAAAGTTGTCCAAAACAGCTTGCAATCGAATGTTCATGTGAATAGAAAAGGCAGGAGAGTGGTCAGGTAGTGTTTTCTCTCACTTGGCAAGCTGCGCACACAATCGCAGTGTTGTACAGCTTATTTCATCACCTTTGCCAAGCTGCCGCTCTCTCCGGCTCCCGGAGCCGAAGAAGCTGCTTCTTCGCGCAAAGACGATTCTGCCGCTCACAGTGCTCTGCGGTGTGCGCCTTCTGCCGAAAGAGGTCCGGGAGCGGTGCTTAGCTCTGCAGAGCACCGTACCTTCGTCTTTAGCCTCTCTTCTCGTCTACATCTTAGCAAAAAGCTTTTCCACTCTGTCTGGCAAGGAGAAACTGTGCCAGCACAGAAAACATCTCCCATCGTGTTCTAGAGGCTGCACGGAGGTCTGCCGAGTGTTTTTCAAGAAGAGAAAGAAAGTTGTCCAAAACAGCTTGCAATCGAATGTTCATGTGAATAGAAAAGGCAGGAGAGTGGTCAGGTACTGTTTTCTCTCAGTTGACAAGCTGCGCACACAATCGCAGTGTTGTACAGCTTGTTTCATCACCTTTGCCAAGCTGCCGCTCTCTCCGGCTCCCGGAGACGAAGAAGCTGCTTCTTCGCGCAAAGACGATTCTGCCGCTCGCAGTGCTCTGCGGTGTGCGCCTTCTGCCGAAAGACGCCCGGGAGCGGTGCTTAGCTCTGCAGAGCACCGTACCTTCGTCTTTAGCCTCTCTTCTCGTCTACATCTTAGCAAAAAGCTTTTCCACTCTGTCTGGCAAGGAGAAACTTTGCCAGCACAAAAAACATCTCCCATCGTGTTCTAGAGGCTGCACGGAGGTCTGCCGAGAGTTTTGCAAGAAGAGAAAGAAAGTTGTCCAAAACAGCTTGCAATCGAATGTTCATGTGAATAGAAAAGGGAGGAGAGTGGTCAGGTACTGTTTTCTCTCAGTTGGCAAGCTGCGCACACAATCGCAGTGTTGTACAGCTTGTTTCATCACCTTTGCGAAGTTGCGGCTCTCTCCGGCTCCCGGAGACGAAGAAGCTGCTTCTTCGCGCAAAGACGATTCTGCCGCTCACAGTGCTCTGCGGTGTGCGCCTTCTGCCGAAAGACGCCCGGGAGCGGTGCTTAGCTCTGCAGAGCACCGTACCTTCGTCTTTAGCCTCTCTTCTCGTCTACATCTTAGCAAAAAGCTTTTCCACTCTGTCTGGCAAGGAGAAACTGTGCCAGCACAGAAAACATCTCCCATCGTGTTCTAGAGGCTGCACGGAGGTCTGCAGAGTGTTTTGCAAGAAGAGAAAGAAAGTTGTCCAAAACAGCTTGCAATCGAATGTTCATGTGAATAGAAAAGGCAGGAGAGTGGTCAGGTACTGTTTTCTCTCAGTTGGCAAGCTGCGCACACAATCGCAGTGTTGTACAGCTTGTTTCATCACCTTTGCCAAGCTGCCGCTCTCTCCGGCTCCCGGAGACGAAGAAGCTGCTTCTTCGCGCAAAGACGATTCTGCCGCTCACAGTGCTCTGCGGTGTGCGCCTTCTGCCGAAAGAGGTCCGGGAGCGGTGCTTAGCTCTGCAGAGCACCGTACCTTCGTCTTTAGCCTCTCTTCTCGTCTACATCTTAGCAAAAAGCTTTTCCACTCTGTCTGGCAAGGACAAACTGTGCCAGCACAAAAAACATCTCCCATCGTGTTCTAGAGGCTGCACGGAGGTCTGCAGAGTGTTTTGCAAGAAGAGAAAGAAAGTTGTCCAAAACAGCTTGCAATCGAATGTTCATGTGAATAGAAAAGGCAGGAGAGTGGTCAGGTAGTGTTTTCTCTCACTTGGCAAGCTGCGCACACAATCGCAGTGTTGTACAGCTTATTTCATCACCTTTGCCAAGCTGCCGCTCTCTCCGGCTCCCGGAGCCGAAGAAGCTGCTTCTTCGCGCAAAGACGATTCTGCCGCTCACAGTGCTCTGCGGTGTGCGCCTTCTGCCGAAAGAGGTCCGGGAGCGGTGCTTAGCTCTGCAGAGCACCGTACCTTCGTCTTTAGCCTCTCTTCTCGTCTACATCTTAGCAAAAAGCTTTTCCACTCTGTCTGGCAAGGAGAAACTGTGCCAGCACAGAAAACATCTCCCATCGTGTTCTAGAGGCTGCACGGAGGTCTGCCGAGTGTTTTTCAAGAAGAGAAAGAAAGTTGTCCAAAACAGCTTGCAATCGAATGTTCATGTGAATAGAAAAGGCAGGAGAGTGGTCAGGTACTGTTTTCTCTCAGTTGACAAGCTGCGCACACAATCGCAGTGTTGTACAGCTTGTTTCATCACCTTTGCCAAGCTGCCGCTCTCTCCGGCTCCCGGAGACGAAGAAGCTGCTTCTTCGCGCAAAGACGATTCTGCCGCTCACAGTGCTCTGCGGTGTGCGCCTTCTGCCGAAAGAGGTCCGGGAGCGGTGCTTAGCTCTGCAGAGCACCGTACCTTCGTCTTTAGCCTCTCTTCTCGTCTACATCTTAGCAAAAAGCTTTTCCACTCTGTCTGGCAAGGAGAAACTGTGCCAGCACAAAAAACATCTCCCATCGTGTTCTAGAGGCTGCACGGAGGTCTGCCGAGTGTTTTGCAAGAAGAGAAAGAAAGTTGTCCAAAACAGCTTGCAATCGAATGTTCATGTGAATAGAAAAGGCAGGAGAGTGGTCAGGTACTGTTTTCTCTCAGTTGGCAAGCTGCGCACACAATCGCAGTGTTGTACAGCTTGTTTCATCACCTTTGCCAAGTTTCCGCTCTCTCCGGCTCCCGGAGACGAAGAAGCTGCTTCTTCGCGCAAAGACGATTCTGCCGCTCACAGTGCTCTGCGGTGTGCGCCTTCTGCCGAAAGAGGTCCGGGAGCGGTGCTTAGCTCTGCAGAGCACCGTACCTTCGTCTTTAGCCTCTCTTCTCGTCTACATCATAGCAAAAAGCTTTTCCACTCTGTCTGGCAAGGAGAAACTGTGCCAGCACAGAAAACATCTCCCATCGTGTTCTAGAGGCTGCACGGAGGTCTGCCGAGTGTTTTGCAAGAAGAGAAAGAAAGTTGTCCAAAACAGCTTGCAATCGAATGTTCATGTGAATAGAAAAGGCAGGAGAGTGGTCAGGTAGTGTTTTCTCTCACTTGGCAAGCTGCGCACACAATCGCAGTGTTGTACAGCTTGTTTCATCACCTTTGCCAAGCTGCCGCTCTCTCCGGCTCCCGGAGACGAAGAAGCTGCTTCTTCGCGCAAAGACGATTCTGCCGCTCACTGTGCTCTCCGGTGTGCGCCTTCTGCCGAAAGAGGTCCGTGAGCGGTGCTTAGCCCTGCAGAGCACCGTACCTTCGTCTTTAGCCTCTCTTCTCGTCTACATCTTAGCAAAAAGCTTTTCCACTCTGTCTGGCAAGGAGAAACTGTGCCAGCACAGAAAACATCTCCCATCGTGTTCTAGAGGCTGCACGGAGGTCTGCCGAGTGTTTTGCAAGAAGAGAAAGAAAGTTGTCCAAAACAGCTTTCAATCGAATGTTCATGTGAATAGAAAAGGCAGGAGAGTGGTCAGGTACTGTTTTCTCTCAGTTGGCAAGCTGCGCACACAATCGCAGTGTTGTACAGCTTGTTTCATCACCTTTGCCAAGCTGCCGCTTTCTCCGGCTCCCGGAGACGAAGAAGCTGCTTCTTCGCGCAAAGACGATTCTGCCGCTCACAGTGCTCTGCGGTGTGGGCCTTCTGCCGAAAGAGGTCCGGGAGCGGTGCTTAGCTCTGCAGAGCACCGTACCTTCGTCTTTAGCCTCTCTTCTCGTCTACATCTTAGCAAAAAGCTTTTCCACTCTGTCTGGCAAGGAGAAACTGTGCCAGCACAAAAAACATCTCCCATCGTGTTCTAGAGGCTGCACGGAGGTCTGCAGAGTGTTTTGCAAGAAGAGAAAGAAAGTTGTCCAAAACAGCTTGCAATCGAATGTTCATGTGAATAGAAAAGGCAGGAGAGTGGTCAGGTACTGTTTTCTCTCAGTTGGCAAGCTGCGCACACAATCGCAGTGTTGTACAGCTTGTTTCATCACCTTTGCCAAGTTGCCGCTCTCTCCGGCTCCCGGAGACGAAGAAGCTGCTTCTTCGCGCAAAGACGATTCTGCCGCTCACAGTGCTCTGCGGTGTGCGCCTTCTGCCGAAAGAGGTCCGGGAGCGGTGCTTAGCTCTGCAGAGCACCGTACCTTCGTCTTTAGCCTCTCTTCTCGTCTACATCTTAGCAAAAAGCTTTTCCACTCTGTCTGGCAAGGAGAAACTGTGCCAGCACAGAAAACATCTCCCATCGTGTTCTAGAGGCTGCACGGAGGTCTGCAGAGTGTTTTGCAAGAAGAGAAAGAAAGTTGTCCAAAACAGCTTGCAATCGAATGTTCATGTGAATAGAAAAGGCAGGAGAGTGGTCAGGTACTGTTTTCTCTCAGTTGGCAAGCTGCGCACACAATCGCAGTGTTGTACAGCTTGTTTCATCACCTTTGCCAAGCTGCCGCTCTCTCCGGCTCCCGGAGCCGAAGAAGCTGCTTCTTCGCGCAAAGACGATTCTGCCGCTCACAGTGCTCTGCGGTGTGCGCCTTCTGCCGAAAGAGGTCCGGGAGCGGTGCTTAGCTCTGCAGAGCACCGTACCTTCGTCTTTAGCCTCTCTTCTCGTCTACATCTTAGCAAAAAGCTTTTCCACTCTGTCTGGCAAGGAGAAACTGTGCCAGCACAAAAAACATCTCCCATCGTGTTCTAGAGGCTGCACGGAGGTCTGCCGAGAGTTTTGCAAGAAGAGAAAGAAAGTTGTCCAAAACAGCTTGCAATCGAATGTTCATGTGAATAGAAAAGGCAGGAGAGTGGTCAGGTACTGTTTTCTCTCAGTTGGCAAGCTGCGCACACAATCGCAGTGTTGTACAGCTTGTTTCATCACCTTTGCCAAGCTGCCGCTCTCTCCGGCTCCCGGAGACGAAGAAGCTGCTTCTTCGCGCAAAGACGATTCTGCCGCTCACAGTGCTCTGCGGTGTGCGCCTTCTGCCGAAAGAGGTCCGGGAGCGGTGCTTAGCTCTGCAGAGCACCGTACCTTCGTCTTTAGCCTCTCTTCTCGTCTACATCATAGCAAAAAGCTTTTCCACTCTGTCTGGCAAGGAGAAACTGTGCCAGCACAGAAAACATCTCCCATCGTGTTCTAGAGGCTGCACGGAGGTCTGCCGAGTGTTTTGCAAGAAGAGAAAGAAAGTTGTCCAAAACAGCTTGCAATCGAATGTTCATGTGAATAGAAAAGGCAGGAGAGTGGTCAGGTAGTGTTTTCTCTCAGTTGGCAAGCTGCGCACACAATCGCAGTGTTGTACAGCTTGTTTCATCACCTTTGCCAAGCTGCCGCTCTCTCCGGCTCCCGGAGACGAAGAAGCTGCTTCTTCGCGCAAAGACGATTCTGCCGTTCACAGTGCTCTGCGGTGTGCGCCTTCTGCCGAAAGACGCCCGGGAGCGGTGCTTAGCTCTGCAGAGCACCGTACCTTCGTCTTTAGCCTCTCTTCTCGTCTACATCTTAGCAAAAAGCTTTTCCACTCTGTCTGGCAAGGAGAAACTGTGCCAGCACAAAAAACATCTCCCATCGTGTTCTAGAGGCTGCACGGAGGTCTGCCGAGTGTTTTTCAAGAAGAGAAAGAAAGTTGTCCAAAACAGCTTGCAATCGAATGTTCATGTGAATAGAAAAGGCAGCAGAGTGGTCAGGTACTGTTTTCTCTCAGTTGACAAGCTGCGCACACAATCGCAGTGTTGTACAGCTTGTTTCATCACCTTTGCCAAGCTGCCGCTCTCTCCAGCTCCCGGAGACGAAGAAGCTGCTTCTTCGCGCAAAGACGATTCTGCCGCTCACAGTGCTCTGCGGTGTGCGCCTTCTGCCGAAAGACGTCCGGGAGCGGTGCTTAGCTCTGCAGAGCACCGTACCTTCGTCTTTAGCCTCTCTTCTCGTCTACATCTTAGCAAAAAGCTTTTCCACTCTGTCTGGCTTGGAGAAACTGTGCCAGCACAGAAAACATCTCCCATCGTGTTCTAGAGGCTGCACGGAGGTCTGCCGAGTGTTTTGCAAGAAGAGAAAGAAAGTTGTCCAAAACAGCTTGCAATCGAATGTTCATCTGAATAGAAAAGGCAGGAGAGTGGTCAGGTAGTGTTTTCTCTCACTTGGCAAGCTGCGCACACAATCGCAGTGTTGTACAGCTTGTTTCATCACCTTTGCCAAGCTGCCGCTCTCTCCGGCTCCCGGAGACGAAGAAGCTGCTTCTTCGCGCAAAGACGATTCTGCCGCTCACTGTGCTCTCCGGTGTGCGCCTTCTGCCGAAAGAGGTCCGGGAGCGGTGCTTAGCTCTGCAGAGCACCGTACCTTCGTCTTTAGCCTCTCTTCTCGTCTACATCTTAGCAAAAAGCTTTTCCACTCTGTCTGGCAAGGAGAAACTGTGCCAGCACAGAAAACATCTCCCATCGTGTTCTAGAGGCTGCACGGAGGTCTGCCGAGTGTTTTGCAAGAAGAGAAAGAAAGTTGTCCAAAACAGCTTTCAATCGAATGTTCATGTGAATAGAAAAGGCAGGAGAGTGGTCAGGTACTGTTTTCTCTCAGTTGGCAAGCTGCGCACACAATCGCAGTGTTGTACAGCTTGTTTCATCACCTTTGCCAAGCTGCCGCTTTCTCCGGCTCCCGGAGACGAAGAAGCTGCTTCTTCGCGCAAAGACGATTCTGCCGCTCACAGTGCTCTGCGGTGTGCGCCTTCTGCCGAAAGAGGTCCGGGAGCGGTGCTTAGCTCTGCAGAGCACCGTACCTTCGTCTTTAGCCTCTCTTCTCGTCTACATCTTAGCAAAAAGCTTTTCCACTCTGTCTGGCAAGGAGAAACTGTGCCAGCACAAAAAACATCTCCCATCGTGTTCTAGAGGCTGCACGGAGGTCTGCAGAGTGTTTTGCAAGAAGAGAAAGAAAGTTGTCCAAAACAGCTTGCAATCGAATGTTCATGTGAATAGAAAAGGCAGGAGAGTGGTCAGGTACTGTTTTCTCTCAGTTGGCAAGCTGCGCACACAATCGCAGTGTTGTACAGCTTATTTCATCACCTTTGCGAAGCTGCCGCTCTCTCCGGCTCCCGGAGCCGAAGAAGCTGCTTCTTCGCGCAAAGACGATTCTGCCGCTCACAGTGCTCTGCGGTGTGCGCCTTCTGCCGAAAGAGGTCCGGGAGCGGTGCTTAGCTCTGCAGAGCACCGTACCTTCGTCTTTAGCCTCTCTTCTCGTCTACATCTTAGCAAAAAGCTTTTCCACTCTGTCTGGCAAGGAGAAACTGTGCCAGCACAGAAAACATCTCCCATCGTGTTCTAGAGGCTGCACGGAGGTCTGCCGAGTGTTTTGCAAGAAGAGAAAGAAAGTTGTCCAAAACAGCTTCCAATCGAATGTTCATATGAATAGAAAAGGCAGGAGAGTGGTCAGGTAGTGTTTTCTCTCAGTTGGCAAGCTGCGCACACAATCGCAGTGTTGTACAGCTTGTTTCATCACCTTTGCCAAGCTGCCGCTCTCTCCGGCTCCCGGAGACGAAGAAGCTGCTTCTTCGCGCAAAGACGATTCTGCCGCTCACAGTGCTCTGCGGTGTGCGCCTTCTGCCGAAAGACGTCCGGGAGCGGTGCTTAGCTCTGCAGAGCACCGTACCTTCGTCTTTAGCCTCTCTTCTCGTCTACATCTTAGCAAAAAGCTTTTCCACTCTGTCTGGCAAGGAGAAACTGTGCCAGCACAAAAAACATCTCCCATCGTGTTCTAGAGGCTGCACGGAGGTCTGCCGAGTGTTTTGCAAGAAGAGAAAGAAAGTTGTCCAAAACAGCTTGCAATCGAATGTTCATCTGAATAGAAAAGGCAGGAGAGTGGTCAGGTACTGTTTTCTCTCACTTGGCAAGCTGCGCACACAATCGCAGTGTTGTACAGCTTGTTTCATCACCTTTGCCAAGCTGCCGCTCTCTCCGGCTCCCGGAGACGAAGAAGCTGCTTCTTCGCGCAAAGACGATTCTGCCGCTCACAGTGCTCTGCGGTGTGCGCCTTCTGCCGAAAGAGGTCCGGGAGCGGTGCTTAGCTCTGCAGAGCACCGTACCTTCGTCTTTAGCCTCTCTTCTCGTCTACATCTTAGCAAAAAGCTTTTCCACTCTGTCTGGCAAGGAGAAACTGTGCCAGCACAAAAAACATCTCCCATCGTGTTCTAGAGGCTGCACGGAGGTCTGCCGAGTGTTTTGCAAGAAGAGAAAGACAATTGTCCAAAACAGCTTCCAATCGAATGTTCATGTGAATAGAAAAGGCAGCAGAGTGGTCAGGTAGTGTTTTCTCTCAGTTGGCAAGCTGCGCACACAATCGCAGTGTTGTACAGCTTGTTTCATCACCTTTGCCAAGCTGCCTCTCTCTCCGGCTCCCGGAGACGAAGAAGCTGCTTCTTCGCGCAAAGACGATTCTGCCGCTCACAGTGCTCTGCGGTGTGCGCCTTCTGCCGAAAGAGGTCCGGGAGCGGTGCTTAGCTCTGCAGAGCACCGTACCTTCGTCTTTAGCCTCTCTTCTCGTCTACATCATAGCAAAAAGCTTTTCCACTCTGTCTGGCAAGGAGAAACTGTGCCAGCACAGAAAACATCTCCCATCGTGTTCTAGAGGCTGCACGGAGGTCTGCCGAGTGTTTTGCAAGAAGGAGAAAGAAAGTTGTCCAAAACAGCTTGCAATCGAATGTTCATGTGAATAGAAAAGGCAGGAGAGTGGTCAGGTACTGTTTTCTCTCACTTGGCAAGCTGCGCACACAATCGCAGTGTTGTACAGCTTGTTTCATCACCTTTGCCAAGTTGCCGCTCTCTCCGGCTCCCGGAGACGAAGAAGCTGCTTCTTCGCGCAAAGACGATTCTGCCGCTCACAGTGCTCTGCGGTATGCGCCTTCTGCCGAAAGAGGTCCGGGAGCGGTGCTTAGCTCTGCAGAGCACCGTACCTTCGTCTTTAGCCTCTCTTCTCATCTACATCTTAGCAAAAAGCTTTTCCACTCTGTCTGGCAAGGAGAAACTGTGCCAGCACAAAAAACATCTCCCATCGTGTTCTAGAGGCTGCACGGAGGTCTGCCGAGTGTTTTGCAAGAAGAGAAAGAAAGTTGTCCAAAACAGCTTGCAATCGAATGTTCATGTGAATAGAAAAGGCAGGAGAGTGGTCAGGTAGTGTTTTCTCTCAGTTGGCAAGCTGCGCACACAATCGCAGTGTTGTACAGCTTGTTTCATCACCTTTGCCAAGTTGCCGCTCTCTCCGGCTCCCGGAGACGAAGAAGCTGCTTCTTCGCGCAAAGACGATTCTGCCGCTCGCAGTGCTCTGCGGTGTGCGCCTTCTGCCGAAAGACGCCCGGGGAGCGGTGCTTAGATCTGCAGAGCACCGTACCTTCGTCTTTAGCCTCTCTTCTCGTCTACATCTTAGCAAAAAGCTTTTCCACTCTGTCTGGCAAGGAGAAACTTTGGCCAGCACAAAAAACATCTCCCATCGTGTTCTAGAGCCTGCACGGAGGTCGGCAGAGTGTTTTGCAAGAAGAGAAAGAAAGTTGTCCAAAACAGCTTGCAATCGAATGTTCATGTGAATAGAAAAGGCAGGAGAGTGGTCAGGTACTGTTTTCTCTCACTTGGCAAGCTGCGCACACAATCGCAGTGTTGTACAGCTTGTTTCATCACCTTTGCCAAGCTGCCGCTCTCTCCGGCTCCCGGAGACGAAGAAGCTGCTTCTTCGCGCAAAGACGATTCTGCCGCTCACAGTGCTCTGCGGTGTGCGCCTTCTGCCGAAAGAGGTCCGGGAGCGGTGCTTAGCTCTGCAGAGCACCGTACCTTCGTCTTTAGCCTCTCTTCTCGTCTACATCATAGCAAAAAGCTTTTCCACTCTGTCTGGCAAGGAGAAACTGTGCCAGCACAGAAAACATCTCCCATCGTGTTCTAGAGGCTGCACGGAGGTCTGCCGAGTGTTTTGCAAGAAGAGAAAGAAAGTTGTCCAAAACAGCTTGCAATCGAATGTTCATGTGAATAGAAAAGGCAGGAGAGTGGTCAGGTACTGTTTTCTCTCAGTTGGCAAGCTGCGCACACAATCGCAGTGTTGTACAGCTTGTTTCATCACCTTTGCCAGCTGCCGCTCTCTCCGGCTCCCGGAGACGAAGAAGCTGCTTCTTCGCGCAAAGACGATTCTGCCGCTCACAGTGCTCTGCGGTGTGCGCCTTCTGCCGAAAGACGCCCGGGAGCGGTGCTTAGCTCTGCAGAGCACCGTACCTTCGTCTTTAGCCTCTCTTCTCGTCTACATCTTAGCAAAAAGCTTTTCCACTCTGTCTGGCAAGGAGAAACTGTGCCAGCACAAAAAACATCTCCCATCGTGTTCTAGAGCCTGCACGGAGGTCTGCAGAGTGTTTTGCAAGAAGAGAAAGAAAGTTGTCCAAAACAGCTTGCAATCGAATGTTCATGTGAATAGAAAAGGCAGGAGAGTGGTCAGGTACTGTTTTCTCTCAGTTGACAAGCTGCGCACACAATCGCAGTGTTGTACAGCTTGTTTCATCACCTTTGCCAAGCTGCCGCTCTCTCCAGCTCCCGGAGACGAAGAAGCTGCTTCTTCGCGCAAAGACGATTCTGCCGCTCACAGTGCTCTGCGGTGTGCGCCTTCTGCCGAAAGACGTCCGGGAGCGGTGCTTAGCTCTGCAGAGCACCGTACCTTCGTCTTTAGCCTCTCTTCTCGTCTACATCATAGCAAAAAGCTTTTCCACTCTGTCTGGCAAGGAGAAACTGTGCCAGCACAGAAAACATCTCCCATCGTGTTCTAGAGGCTGCACGGAGGTCTGCCGAGTGTTTTGCAAGAAGAGAAAGAAAGTTGTCCAAAACAGCTTGCAATCGAATGTTCATGTGAATAGAAAAGGCAGCAGAGTGGTCAGGTACTGTTTTCTCTCAGTTGGCAAGCTGCGCACACAATCGCAGTGTTGTACAGCTTGTTTCATCACCTTTGCCAAGCTGCCGCTCTCTCCGGCTCCCGGAGACGAAGAAGCTGCTTCTTCGCGCAAAGACGATTCTGCCGCTCACAGTGCTCTGTGGTGTGCGCCTTCTGCCGAAAGAGGTCAGGGAGCGGTGCTTAGCTCTGCAGAGCACCGTACCTTCGTCTTTAGCCTCTCTTCTCGTCTACATCTTAGCAAAAAGCTTTTCCACTCTGTCTGGCAAGGAGAAACTGTGCCAGCACAAAAAACATCTCCCATCGTGTTCTAGAGGCTGCACGGAGGTCTGCAGAGTGTTTTGCAAGAAGAGAAAGAAAGTTGTCCAAAACAGCTTGCAATCGAATGTTCATGTGAATAGAAAAGGCAGGAGAGTGGTCAGGTAGTGTTTTCTCTCAGTTGGCAAGCTGCGCACACAATCGCAGTGTTGTACAGCTTGTTTCATCACCTTTGCCAAGTTGCCGCTCTCTCCGGCTCCCGGAGACGAAGAAGCTGCTTCTTCGCGCAAAGACGATTCTGCCGCTCGCAGTGCTCTGCGGTGTGCGCCTTCTGCCGAAAGACGCCCGGGGAGCGGTGCTTAGCTCTGCAGAGCACCGTACCTTCGTCTTTAGCCTCTCTTCTCGTCTACATCTTAGCAAAAATCTCTTCCACTCTGTCTGGAAAGGAGAAACTTTGCCAGCACAGAAAACATCTCCCATCGTGTTCTAGAGGCTGCACGGAGGTCTGCCGATAGTTTTGCAAGAAGAGAAAGAAAGTTGTCCAAAACAGCTTGCAATCGAATGTTCATGTGAATAGAAAAGGCAGGAGAGTGGTCAGGTACTGTTTTCTCTCAGTTGGGAAGCTGCGCACACAATCGCAGTGTTGTACAGCTTGTTTCATCACCTTTGCCAAGCTGCCGCTCTCTCCGGCTCCCGGAGACGAAGAAGCTGCTTCTTCGCGCAAAGACGATTCTGCCGCTCACTGTGCTCTCCGGTGTGCGCCTTCTGCCGAAAGAGGTCCGGGAGCGGTGCTTAGCCCTGCAGAGCACCGTACCTTCGTCTTTAGCCTCTCTTCTCGTCTACATCTTAGCAAAAAGCTTTTCCACTCTGTCTGGCAAGGAGAAACTGTGCCAGCACAGAAAACATCTCCCATCGTGTTCTAGAGGCTGCACGGAGGTCTGCCGAGTGTTTTGCAAGAAGAGAAAGAAAGTTGTCCAAAACAGCTTGCAATCGAATGTTTATGTGAATAGAAAAGGCAGGAGAGTGGTCAGGTACTGTTTTCTCTCAGTTGGGAAGCTGCGCACACAATCGCAGTGTTGTACAGCTTGTTTCATCACCTTTGCCAAGCTGCCGCTTTCTCCGGCTCCCGGAGACGAAGAAGCTGCTTCTTCGCGCAAAGACGATTCTGCCGCTCACTGTGCTCTGCGGTGTGCGCCTTCTGCCGAAAGAGGTCCGGGAGCGGTGCTTAGCTCTGCAGAGCACCGTACCTTCGTCTTTAGCCTCTCTTCTCGTCTACATCTTAGCAAAAAGCTTTTCCACTCTGTCTGGCAAGGAGAAACTGTGCCAGCACAGAAAACATCTCCCATCGTGTTCTAGAGGCTGCACGGAGGTCTGCCGAGTGTTTTGCAAGAAGAGAAAGAAAGTTGTCCAAAACAGCTTCCAATCGAATGTTCATGTGAATAGAAAAGGCAGGAGAGTGGTCAGGTAGTGTTTTCTCTCAGTTGGCAAGCTGCGCACACAATCGCAGTGTTGTACAGCTTGTTTCATCACCTTTGCCAAGCTGCCGCTCTCTCCGGCTCCCGGAGACGAAGAAGCTGCTTCTTCGCGCAAAGACGATTCTGCCGCTCACAGTGCTCTGCGGTGTGCGCCTTCTGCCGAAAGAGGTCAGGGAGCGGTGCTTAGCTCTGCAGAGCACCGTACCTTCGTCTTTAGCCTCTCTTCTCGTCTACATCTTAGCAAAAAGCTTTTCCACTCTGTCTGGCAAGGAGAAACTGTGCCAGCACAAAAAACATCTCCCATCGTGTTCTAGAGCCTGCACGGAGGTCTGCCGAGTGTTTTGCAAGAAGAGAAAGAAAGTTGTCCAAAACAGCTTGCAATCGAATGTTCATGTGAATAGAAAAGGCAGGAGAGTGGTCAGGTACTGTTTTCTCTCAGTTGGCAAGCTGCGCACACAATCGCAGTGTTGTACAGCTTGTTTCATCACCTTTGCCAAGCTGCCGCTCTCTCCGGCTCCCGGAGACGAAGAAGCTGCTTCTTCGCGCAAAGACGATTCTGCCGCTCACAGTGCTCTGCGGTGTGCGCCTTCTGCCGAAAGAGGTCCGGGAGCGGTGCTTAGCTCTGCAGAGCACCGTACCTTCGTCTTTAGCCTCTCTTCTCGTCTACATCATAGCAAAAAGCTTTTCCACTCTGTCTGGCAAGGAGAAACTGTGCCAGCACAGAAAACATCTCCCATCGTGTTCTAGAGGCTGCACGGAGGTCTGCCGAGTGTTTTGCAAGAAGAGAAAGAAAGTTGTCCAAAACAGCTTTCAATCGAATGTTCATGTGAATAGAAAAGGCAGGAGAGTGGTCAGGTACTGTTTTCTCTCACTTGGCAAGCTGCGCACACAATCGCAGTGTTGTACAGCTTGTTTCATCACCTTTGCCAAGCTGCCGCTCTCTCCGGCTCCCGGAGACGAAGAAGCTGCTTCTTCGCGCAAAGACGATTCTGCCGCTCACAGTGCTCTGCGGTATGCGCCTTCTGCCGAAAGAGGTCCGGGAGCGGTGCTTAGCTCTGCAGAGCACCGTACCTTCGTCTTTAGCCTCTCTTCTCGTCTACATCTTAGCAAAAAGCTTTTCCACTCTGTCTGGCAAGGAGAAACTGTGCCAGCACAAAAAACATCTCCCATCGTGTTCTAGAGGCTGCACGGAGGTCTGCCGAGTGTTTTGCAAGAAGAGAAAGAAAGTTGTCCAAAACAGCTTGCAATCGAATGTTCATGTGAATAGAAAAGGCAGGAGAGTGGTCAGGTAGTGTTTTCTCTCAGTTGGCAAGCTGCGCACACAATCGCAGTGTTGTACAGCTTGTTTCATCACCTTTGCCAAGTTGCCGCTCTCTCCGGCTCCCGGAGACGAAGAAGCTGCTTCTTCGCGCAAAGACGATTCTGCCGCTCGCAGTGCTCTGCGGTGTGCGCCTTCTGCCGAAAGACGCCCGGGAGCGGTGCTTAGCTCTGCAGAGCACCGTACCTTCGTCTTTAGCCTCTCTTCTCGTCTACATCTTAGCAAAAAGCTTTTCCACTCTGTCTGGCAAGGAGAAACTTTGCCAGCACAAAAAACATCTCCCATCGTGTTCTAGAGGCTGCACGGAGGTCGGCAGAGTGTTTTGCAAGAAGAGAAAGAAAGTTGTCCAAAACAGCTTGCAATCGAATGTTCATGTGAATAGAAAAGGCAGGAGAGTGGTCAGGTACTGTTTTCTCTCAGTTGGCAAGCTGCGCACACAATCGCAGTGTTGTACAGCTTGTTTCATCACCTTTGCCAAGCTGCCTCTCTCTCCGGCTCCCGGAGACGAAGAAGCTGCTTCTTCGCGCAAAGACGATTCTGCCGCTCACAGTGCTCTGCGGTGTGCGCCTTCTGCCGAAAGAGGTCCGTGAGCGGTGCTTAGCCCTGCAGAGCACCGTACCTTCGTCTTTAGCCTCTCTTCTCGTCTACATCATAGCAAAAAGCTTTTCCACTCTGTCTGGCAAGGAGAAACTGTGCCAGCACAGAAAACATCTCCCATCGTGTTCTAGAGGCTGCACGGAGGTCTGCCGAGTGTTTTGCAAGAAGAGAAAGAAAGTTGTCCAAAACAGCTTGCAATCGAATGTTCATGTGAATAGAAAAGGCAGGAGAGTGGTCAGGTACTGTTTTCTCTCACTTGGCAAGCTGCGCACACAATCGCAGTGTTGTACAGCTTGTTTCATCACTTTTGCCAAGCTGCCGCTCTCTCCGGCTCCCGGAGACGAAGAAGCTGCTTCTTCGCGCAAAGACGATTCTGCCGCTCACAGTGCTCTGTGGTGTGCGCCTTCTGCCGAAAGAGGTCAGGGAGCGGTGCTTAGCTCTGCAGAGCACCGTACCTTCGTCTTTAGCCTCTCTTCTCGTCTACATCTTAGCAAAAAGCTTTTCCACTCTGTCTGGCAAGGAGAAACTGTGCCAGCACAAAAAACATCTCCCATCGTGTTCTAGAGGCTGCACGGAGGTCTGCCGAGTGTTTTGCAAGAAGAGAAAGAAAGTTGTCCAAAACAGCTTGCAATCGAATGTTCATGTGAATAGAAAAGGCAGGAGAGTGGTCAGGTACTGTTTTCTCTCAGTTGGCAAGCTGCGCACACAATCGCAGTGTTGTACAGCTTGTTTCATCACCTTTGCCAAGTTGCCGCTCTCTCCGGCTCCCGGAGACGAAGAAGCTGCTTCTTCGCGCAAAGACGATTCTGCCGCTCGCAGTGCTCTGCGGTGTGCGCCTTCTGCCGAAAGACGCCCGGGGAGCGGTGCTTAGCCCTGCAGAGCACCGTACCTTCGTCTTTAGCCTCTCTTCTCGTCTACATCTTAGCAAAAAGCTTTTCCACTCTGTCTGGCAAGGAGAAACTGTGCCAGCACAGAAAACATCTCCCATCGTGTTCTAGAGGCTGCACGGAGGTCTGCCGAGTGTTTTGCAAGAAGAGAAAGAAAGTTGTCCAAAACAGCTTCCAATCGAATGTTCATATGAATAGAAAAGGCAGGAGAGTGGTCAGGTAGTGTTTTCTCTCAGTTGGCAAGCTGCGCACACAATCGCAGTGTTGTACAGCTTGTTTCATCACCTTTGCCAAGCTGCCGCTCTCTCCGGCTCCCGGAGACGAAGAAGCTGCTTCTTCGCGCAAAGACGATTCTGCCGCTCACAGTGCTCTGCGGTGTGCGCCTTCTGCCGAAAGACGTCCGGGAGCGGTGCTTAGCTCTGCAGAGCACCGTACCTTCGTCTTTAGCCTCTCTTCTCGTCTACATCTTAGCAAAAAGCTTTTCCACTCTGTCTGGCAAGGAGAAACTGTGCCAGCACAGAAAACATCTCCCATCGTGTTCTAGAGGCTGCACGGAGGTCTGCCGAGTGTTTTGCAAGAAGAGAAAGAAAGTTGTCCAAAACAGCTTGCAATCGAATGTTCATCTGAATAGAAAAGGCAGGAGAGTGGTCAGGTACTGTTTTCTCTCACTTGGCAAGCTGCGCACACAATCGCAGTGTTGTACAGCTTGTTTCATCACCTTTGCAAAGCTGCCGCTCTCTCCGGCTCCCGGAGACGAAGAAGCTGCTTCTTCGCGCAAAGACGATTCTGCCGCTCACAGTGCTCTGCGGTGTGCGCCTTCTGCCGAAAGAGGTCCGGGAGCGGTGCTTAGCTCTGCAGAGCACCGTACCTTCGTCTTTAGCCTCTCTTCTCGTCTACATCTTAGCAAAAAGCTTTTCCACTCTGTCTGGCAAGGAGAAACTGTGCCAGCACAAAAAACATCTCCCATCGTGTTCTAGAGGCTGCACGGAGGTCTGCCGAGTGTTTTGCAAGAAGAGAAAGAAAGTTGTCCAAAACAGCTTCCAATCGAATGTTCATGTGAATAGAAAAGGCAGGAGAGTGGTCAGGTACTGTTTTCTCTCAGTTGGCAAGCTGCGCACACAATCGCAGTGTTGTACAGCTTGTTTCATCACCTTTGCGAAGCTGCCGCTCTCTCCGGCTCCCGGAGACGAAGAAGCTGCTTCTTCGCGCAAAGACGATTCTGCCGTTCACAGTGCTCTGCGGTGTGCGCCTTCTGCCGAAAGACGCCCGGGGGCGGTGCTTAGCTCTGCAGAGCACCGTACCTTCGTCTTTAGCCTCTCTTCTCGTCTACATCTTAGCAAAAAGCTTTTCCACTCTGTCTGGCAAGGAGAAACTGTGCCAGCACAAAAAACATCTCCCATCGTGTTCTAGAGGCTGCACGGAGGTCTGCCGAGTGTTTTTCAAGAAGAGAAAGAAAGTTGTCCAAAACAGCTTGCAATCGAATGTTCATGTGAATAGAAAAGGCAGGAGAGTGGTCAGGTACTGTTTTCTCTCAGTTGACAAGCTGCGCACACAATCGCAGTGTTGTACAGCTTGTTTCATCACCTTTGCGAAGGTGCCGCTCTCTCCGGCTCCCGGAGACGAAGAAGCTGCTTCTTCGCGCAAAGACGATTCTGCCGCTCACAGTGCTCTGCGGTGTGCGCCTTCTGCCGAAAGAGGTCCGGGAGCGGTGCTTAGCTCTGCAGAGCACCGTACCTTCGTCTTTAGCCTCTCTTCTCGTCTACATCTTAGCAAAAAGCTTTTCCACTCTGTCTGGCAAGGAGAAACTGTGCCAGCACCGAAAACATCTCCCATCGTGTTCTAGAGGCTGCACGGAGGTCTGCCGAGTGTTTTGCAAGAAGAGAAAGAAAGTTGTCCAAAACAGCTTGCAATCGAATGTTCATGTGAATAGAAAAGGCAGGAGAGTGGTCAGGTACTGTTTTCTCTCAGTTGGCAAGCTGCGCACACAATCGCAGTGTTGTACAGCTTGTTTCATCACCTTTGCCAAGCTGCCGCTCTCTCCGGCTCCCGGAGCCGAAGAAGCTGCTTCTTCGCGCAAAGACGATTCTGCCGCTCACAGTGCTCTGCGGTGTGCGCCTTCTGCCGAAAGAGGTCCGGGAGCGGTGCTTAGCCCTGCAGAGCACCGTACCTTCGTCTTTAGCCTCTCTTCTCGTCTACATCTTAGCAAAAAGCTTTTCCACTCTGTCTGGCAAGGAGAAACTGTGCCAGCACAAAAAACATCTCCCATCGTGTTCTAGAGGCTGCACGGAGGTCTGCCGAGTGTTTTGCAAGAAGAGAAAGAAAGTTGTCCAAAACAGCTTGCAATCGAATGTTCATGTGAATAGAAAAGGCAGGAGAGTGGTCAGGTAGTGTTTTCTCTCAGTTGGCAAGCTGCGCACACAATCGCAGTGTTGTACAGCTTGTTTCATCACCTTTGCGAACTTGCCGCTCTCTCCGGCTCCCGGAGACGAAGAAGCTGCTTCTTCGCGCAAAGACGATTCTGCCGCTCGCAGTGCTCTGCGGTGTGGCGCCTTCTGCCGAAAGACGCCCGGGAGCGGTGCTTAGCTCTGCAGAGCACCGTACCTTCGTCTTTAGCCTCTCTTCTCGTCTACATCTTAGCAAAAAGCTTTTCCACTCTGTCTGGCAAGGAGAAACTTTGCCAGCACAAAAACATCTCCCATCGTGTTCTAGAGGCTGCACGGAGGTCTGCCGAGTGTTTTGCAAGAAGAGAAAGAAAGTTGTCCAAAACAGCTTGCAATCGAATGTTCATGTGAATAGAAAAGGCAGCAGAGTGGTCAGGTACTGTTTTCTCTCACTTGGCAAGCTGCGCACACAATCGCAGTGCTGTACAGCTTGTTTCATCACCTTTGCCAAGCTGCCGCTCTCTCCGGCTCCCGGAGACGAAGAAGCTGCTTCTTCGCGCAAAGACGATTCTGCCGCTCACAGTGCTCTGCGGTGTGCGCCTTCTGCCGAAAGACGCCCGGGAGCGGTGCTTAGCTCTGCAGAGCACCGTACCTTCGTCTTTAGCCTCTCTTCTCGTCTACATCTTAGCAAAAAGCTTTTCCACTCTGTCTGGCAAGGAGAAACTGTGCCAGCACAAAAAACATCTCCCATCTTGTTCTAGAGGCTGCACGGAGGTCTGCCGAGTGTTTTGCAAGAAGAGAAAGAAAGTTGTCCAAAACAGCTTGCAATCGAATGTTCATGTGAATAGAAATGGCAGGAGAGTGGTCAGGTACTGTTTTCTCTCACTTGGCAAGCTGCGCACACAATCGCAGTTCTGTACAGCTTGTTTCATCACCTTTGCGAAGCTGCCGCTCTCTCCGGCTCCCGGAGACGAAGAAGCTGCTTCTTCGCGCAAAGACGATTCTGCCGCTCACAGTGCTCTGCGGTGTGCGCCTTCTGCCGAAAGAGGTCCGGGAGCGGTGCTTAGCCCTGCAGAGCACCGTACCTTCGTCTTTAGCCTCTCTTCTCGTCTACATCTTAGCAAAAAGCTTTTCCACTCTGTCTGGCAAGGAGAAACTGTGCCAGCACAGAAAACATCCCCCATTGTGTTCTAGAGGCTGCACGGAGGTCTGCCGAGTGTTTTGCAAGAAGAGAAAGAAAGTTGTCCAAAACAGCTTCCAATCGAATGCACATGTGAATAGAAAAGGCAGGAGAGTGGTCAGGTACTGTTTTCTCTCAGTTGGCAAGCTGCGCACACAATCGCAGTGTTGTACAGCTTGTTTCATCACCTTTGCCAAGTTGCCGCTCTCTCCGGCTCCCGGAGACGAAGAAGCTGCTTCTTCGCGCAAAGACGATTCTGCCGCTCACAGTGCTCTGCGGTGTGCGCCTTCTGCCGAAAGAGGTCCGGGAGCGGTGCTTAGCTCTGCAGAGCACCGTACCTTCGTCTTTAGCCTCTCTTCTCGTCTACATCTTAGCAAAAAGCTTTTCCACTCTGTCTGGCAAGGAGAAACTGTGCCAGCACAGAAAACATCTCCCATCGTGTTCTAGAGGCTGCACGGAGGTCTGCAGAGTGTTTTGCAAGAAGAGAAAGAAAGTTGTCCAAAACAGCTTCCAATCGAATGTTCATGTGAATAGAAAAGGCAGGAGAGTGGTCAGGTACTGTTTTCTCTCAGTTGGCAAGCTGCGCACACAATCGCAGTGTTGTACAGCTTGTTTCATCACCTTTGCGAAGCTGCCGCTCTCTCCGGCTCCCGGAGACGAAGAAGCTGCTTCTTCGCGCAAAGACGATTCTGCCGCTCACAGTGCTCTGCGGTGTGCGCCTTCTGCCGAAAGACGCCCGGGAGCGGTGCTTAGCTCTGCAGAGCACCGTACCTTCGTCTTTAGCCTCTCTTCTCGTCTACATCTTAGCAAAAAGCTTTTCCACTCTGTCTGGCAAGGAGAAACTGTGCCAGCACAAAAAACATCTCCCATCGTGTTCTAGAGGCTGCACGGAGGTCTGCCGAGTGTTTTGCAAGAAGAGAAAGAAAGTTGTCCAAAACAGCTTGCAATCGAATGTTCATGTGAATAGAAAAGGCAGGAGAGTGGTCAGGTACTGTTTTCTCTCACTTGGCAAGCTGCGCACACAATCGCAGTGTTGTACAGCTTGTTTCATCACCTTTGCCAAGTTGCCGCTCTCTCCGGCTCCCGGAGACGAAGAAGCTGCTTCTTCGCGCAAAGACGATTCTGCCGCTCGCAGTTCTCTGCGGTGTGCGCCTTCTGCCGAAAGACGCCCGGGAGCGGTGCTTAGCTCTGCAGAGCACCGTACCTTCGTCTTTAGCCTCTCTTCTCGTCTACATCTTAGCAAAAAGCTTTTCCACTCTGTCTGGCAAGGAGAAACTTTGCCAGCACAAAAAACATCTCCCATCGTGTTCTAGAGGCTGCACGGAGGTCTGCCGAGTGTTTTGCAAGAAGAGAAAGAAAGTTGTCCAAAACAGCTTGCAATCGAATGTTCATGTGAATAGAAAAGGCAGGAGAGTGGTCAGGTACTGTTTTCTCTCACTTGGCAAGCTGCGCACACAATCGCAGTGTTGTACAGCTTGTTTCATCACCTTTGCCAAGCTGCCGCTCTCTCCGGCTCCCGGAGACGAAGAAGCTGCTTCTTCGCGCAAAGACGATTCTGCCGCTCACAGTGCTCTGCGGTGTGCGCCTTCTGCCGAAAGAGGTCCGGGAGCGGTGCTTAGCCCTGCAGAGCACCGTACCTTCGTCTTTAGCCTCTCTTCTCGTCTACATCTTAGCAAAAAGCTTTTCCACTCTGTCTGGCAAGGAGAAACTGTGCCAGCACAGAAAACATCCCCCATTGTGTTCTAGAGGCTGCACGGAGGTCTCCCGAGTGTTTTGCAAGAAGAGAAAGAAAGTTGTCCAAAACAGCTTGCAACCGAAAGTTCATGTGAATAGAAAAGGGAGGAGAGTGGTCAGGTACTGTTTTCTCTCAGTTGGCAAGCTGCGCACACAATCGCAGTGTTGTACAGCTTGTTTCATCACCTTTGCCAAGCTGCCGCTCTCTCCGGCTCCCGGAGACGAAGAAGCTGCTTCTTCGCGCAAAGACGATTCTGCCGCTCGCAGTGCTCTGCGGTGTGCGCCTTCTGCCGAAAGACGCCCGGGAGCGGTGCTTGGCTCTGCAGAGCACCGTACCTTCGTCTTTAGCCTCTCTTCTCGTCTACATCTTAGCAAAAAGCTTTTCCACTCTGTCTGGCAAGGAGAAACTTTGCCAGCACAAAAAACATCTCCCATCGTGTTCTAGAGGCTGCACGGAGGTCTGCCGAGAGTTTTGCAAGAAGAGAAAGAAAGTTGTCCAAAACAGCTTCCAATCGAATGCACATGTGAATAGAAAAGGCAGGAGAGTGGTCAGGTACTGTTTTCTCTCAGTTGGCAAGCTGCGCACACAATCGCAGTGTTGTACAGCTTGTTTCATCACCTTTGCGAAGTTGCGGCCCTCTCCGGCTCCCGGAGACGAAGAAGCTGCTTCTTCGCGCAAAGACGATTCTGCCGCTCACAGTGCTCTGCGGTGTGCGCCTTCTGCCGAAAGAGGTCCGGGAGCGGTGCTTAGCTCTGCAGAGCACCGTACCTTCGTCTTTAGCCTCTCTTCTCGTCTACATCTTAGCAAAAAGCTTTTCCACTCTGTCTGGCAAGGAGAAACTGTGCCAGCACAGAAAACATCTCCCATCGTGTTCTAGAGGCTGCACGGAGGTCTGCAGAGTGTTTTGCAAGAAGAGAAAGAAAGTTGTCCAAAACAGCTTGCAATCGAATGTTCATGTGAATAGAAAAGGCAGGAGAGTGGTCAGGTACTGTTTTCTCTCAGTTGGCAAGCTGCGCACACAATCGCAGTGTTGTACAGCTTATTTCATCACCTTTGCCAAGCTGCCGCTCTCTCCGGCTCCCGGAGCCGAAGAAGCTGCTTCTTCGCGCAAAGACGATTCTGCCGCTCACAGTGCTCTGCGGTGTGCGCCTTCTGCCGAAAGAGGTCCGGGAGCGGTGCTTAGCCCTGCAGAGCACCGTACCTTCGTCTTTAGCCTCTCTTCTCGTCTACATCTTAGCAAAAAGCTTTTCCACTCTGTCTGGCAAGGAGAAACTGTGCCAGCACAGAAAACATCCCCCATTGTTTTCTAGAGGCTACACGGAGGTCTGCCGAGTGTTTTGCAAGAAGAGAAAGAAAGTTGTCCAAAACAGCTTGCAATCGAAAGTTCATGTGAATAGAAAAGGGAGGAGAGTGGTCAGGTACTGTTTTCTCTCAGTTGGCAAGCTGCGCACACAATCGCAGTGTTGTACAGCTTGTTTCATCACCTTTGCCAAGTTGCCGCTCTCTCCGGCTCCCGGAGACGAAGAAGCTGCTTCTTCGCGCAAAGACGATTCTGCCGCTCGCAGTGCTCTGCGGTGTGCGCCTTCTGCCGAAAGACGCCCGGGAGCGGTGCTTAGCTCTGCAGAGCACCGTACCTTCGTCTTTAGCCTCTCTTCTCGTCTACATCTTAGCAAAAAGCTTTTCCACTCTGTCTGGCAAGGAGAAACTTTGCCAGCACAAAAAACATCTCCCATCGTGTTCTAGAGGCTGCACGGAGGTCTGCCGAGAGTTTTGCAAGAAGAGAAAGAAAGTTGTCCAAAACAGCTTGCAATCGAATGTTCATGTGAATAGAAAAGGGAGGAGAGTGGTCAGGTACTGTTTTCTCTCAGTTGGCAAGCTGCGCACACAATCGCAGTGTTGTACAGCTTGTTTCATCACCTTTGCGAAGTTGCGGCTCTCTCCGGCTCCCGGAGACGAAGAAGCTGCTTCTTCGCGCAAAGACGATTCTGCCGCTCACAGTGCTCTGCGGTGTGCGCCTTCTGCCGAAAGACGCCCGGGAGCGGTGCTTAGCTCTGCAGAGCACCGTACCTTCGTCTTTAGCCTCTCTTCTCGTCTACATCTTAGCAAAAAGCTTTTCCACTCTGTCTGGCAAGGAGAAACTGTGCCAGCACAGAAAACATCTCCCATCGTGTTCTAGAGGCTGCACGGAGGTCTGCAGAGTGTTTTGCAAGAAGAGAAAGAAAGTTGTCCAAAACAGCTTGCAATCGAATGTTCATGTGAATAGAAAAGGCAGGAGAGTGGTCAGGTACTGTTTTCTCTCAGTTGGCAAGCTGCGCACACAATCGCAGTGTTGTACAGCTTGTTTCATCACCTTTGCCAAGCTGCCGCTCTCTCCGGCTCCCGGAGACGAAGAAGCTGCTTCTTCGCGCAAAGACGATTCTGCCGCTCACAGTGCTCTGCGGTGTGCGCCTTCTGCCGAAAGAGGTCCGGGAGCGGTGCTTAGCTCTGCAGAGCACCGTACCTTCGTCTTTAGCCTCTCTTCTCGTCTACATCTTAGCAAAAAGCTTTTCCACTCTGTCTGGCAAGGACAAACTGTGCCAGCACAAAAAACATCTCCCATCGTGTTCTAGAGGCTGCACGGAGGTCTGCAGAGTGTTTTGCAAGAAGAGAAAGAAAGTTGTCCAAAACAGCTTGCAATCGAATGTTCATGTGAATAGAAAAGGCAGGAGAGTGGTCAGGTAGTGTTTTCTCTCACTTGGCAAGCTGCGCACACAATCGCAGTGTTGTACAGCTTATTTCATCACCTTTGCCAAGCTGCCGCTCTCTCCGGCTCCCGGAGCCGAAGAAGCTGCTTCTTCGCGCAAAGACGATTCTGCCGCTCACAGTGCTCTGCGGTGTGCGCCTTCTGCCGAAAGAGGTCCGGGAGCGGTGCTTAGCTCTGCAGAGCACCGTACCTTCGTCTTTAGCCTCTCTTCTCGTCTACATCTTAGCAAAAAGCTTTTCCACTCTGTCTGGCAAGGAGAAACTGTGCCAGCACAGAAAACATCTCCCATCGTGTTCTAGAGGCTGCACGGAGGTCTGCCGAGTGTTTTTCAAGAAGAGAAAGAAAGTTGTCCAAAACAGCTTGCAATCGAATGTTCATGTGAATAGAAAAGGCAGGAGAGTGGTCAGGTACTGTTTTCTCTCAGTTGACAAGCTGCGCACACAATCGCAGTGTTGTACAGCTTGTTTCATCACCTTTGCCAAGCTGCCGCTCTCTCCGGCTCCCGGAGACGAAGAAGCTGCTTCTTCGCGCAAAGACGATTCTGCCGCTCGCAGTGCTCTGCGGTGTGCGCCTTCTGCCGAAAGACGCCCGGGAGCGGTGCTTAGCTCTGCAGAGCACCGTACCTTCGTCTTTAGCCTCTCTTCTCGTCTACATCTTAGCAAAAAGCTTTTCCACTCTGTCTGGCAAGGAGAAACTTTGCCAGCACAAAAAACATCTCCCATCGTGTTCTAGAGGCTGCACGGAGGTCTGCCGAGAGTTTTGCAAGAAGAGAAAGAAAGTTGTCCAAAACAGCTTGCAATCGAATGTTCATGTGAATAGAAAAGGCAGGAGAGTGGTCAGGTACTGTTTTCTCTCAGTTGGCAAGCTGCGCACACAATCGCAGTGTTGTACAGCTTGTTTCATCACCTTTGCGAAGTTGCGGCTCTCTCCGGCTCCCGGAGACGAAGAAGCTGCTTCTTCGCGCAAAGACGATTCTGCCGCTCACAGTGCTCTGCGGTGTGCGCCTTCTGCCGAAAGACGCCCGGGAGCGGTGCTTAGCTCTGCAGAGCACCGTACCTTCGTCTTTAGCCTCTCTTCTCGTCTACATCTTAGCAAAAAGCTTTTCCACTCTGTCTGGCAAGGAGAAACTGTGCCAGCACAGAAAACATCTCCCATCGTGTTCTAGAGGCTGCACGGAGGTCTGCAGAGTGTTTTGCAAGAAGAGAAAGAAAGTTGTCCAAAACAGCTTGCAATCGAATGTTCATGTGAATAGAAAAGGCAGGAGAGTGGTCAGGTACTGTTTTCTCTCAGTTGGCAAGCTGCGCACACAATCGCAGTGTTGTACAGCTTGTTTCATCACCTTTGCCAAGCTGCCGCTCTCTCCGGCTCCCGGAGACGAAGAAGCTGCTTCTTCGCGCAAAGACGATTCTGCCGCTCACAGTGCTCTGCGGTGTGCGCCTTCTGCCGAAAGAGGTCCGGGAGCGGTGCTTAGCTCTGCAGAGCACCGTACCTTCGTCTTTAGCCTCTCTTCTCGTCTACATCTTAGCAAAAAGCTTTTCCACTCTGTCTGGCAAGGAGAAACTGTGCCAGCACAAAAAACATCTCCCATCGTGTTCTAGAGGCTGCACGGAGGTCTGCAGAGTGTTTTGCAAGAAGAGAAAGAAAGTTGTCCAAAACAGCTTGCAATCGAATGTTCATGTGAATAGAAAAGGCAGGAGAGTGGTCAGGTACTGTTTTCTCTCAGTTGGCAAGCTGCGCACACAATCGCAGTGTTGTACAGCTTGTTTCATCACCTTTGCCAAGCTGCCGCTCTCTCCGGCTCCCGGAGACGAAGAAGCTGCTTCTTCGCGCAAAGACGATTCTGCCGCTCACAGTGCTCTGCGGTGTGCGCCTTCTGCCGAAAGAGGTCCGGGAGCGGTGCTTAGCTCTGCAGAGCACCCTACCTTCGTCTTTAGCCTCTCTTCTCGTCTACATCTTAGCAAAAAGCTTTTCCACTCTGTCTGGCAAGGAGAAACTGTGCCAGCACAAAAAACATCTCCCATCGTGTTCTAGAGGCTGCACGGAGGTCTGCAGAGTGTTTTGCAAGAAGAGAAAGAAAGTTGTCCAAAACAGCTTGCAATCGAATGTTCATGTGAATAGAAAAGGCAGCAGAGTGGTCAGGTACTGTTTTCTCTCAGTTGGCAAGCTGCGCACACAATCGCAGTGTTGTACAGCTTATTTCATCACCTTTGCCAAGCTGCCGCTCTCTCCGGCTCCCGGAGCCGAAGAAGCTGCTTCTTCGCGCAAAGACGATTCTGCCGCTCACAGTGCTCTGCGGTGTGCGCCTTCTGCCGAAAGAGGTCCGGGAGCGGTGCTTAGCTCTGCAGAGCACCGTACCTTCGTCTTTAGCCTCTCTTCTCTTCTACATCTTAGCAAAAAGCTTTTCCACTCTGTCTGGCAAGGAGAAACTGTGCCAGCACAGAAAACATCTCCCATCGTGTTCTAGAGGCTGCACGGAGGTCTGCCGAGTGTTTTGCAAGAAGAGAAAGAAAGTTGTCCAAAACAGCTTGCAATCGAATGTTCATGTGAATAGAAAAGGCAGGAGAGTGGTCAGGTACTGTTTTCTCTCAGTTGGCAAGCTGCGCACACAATCGCAGTGTTGTACAGCTTGTTTCATCACCTTTGCAAAGCTGCCGCTCTCTCCGGCTCCCGGAGACGAAGAAGCTGCTTCTTCGCGCAAAGACGATTCTGCCGCTCACAGTGCTCTGCGGTGTGCGCCTTCTGCCGAAAGAGGCCCGGGAGCGGTGCTTAGCTCTGCAGAGCACCGTACCTTCGTCTTTAGCCTCTCTTCTCGTCTACATCTTAGCAAAAAGCTTTTCCACTCTGTCTGGCAAGGAGAAACTGTGCCAGCACAGAAAACATCTCCCATCGTGTTCTAGAGGCTGCAGGGAGGTCTGCCGAGTGTTTTGCAAGAAGAGAAAGAAAGTTGTCCAAAACAGCTTGCAATCGAATGTTCATGTGAATAGAAAAGGCAGGAGAGTGGTCAGGTACTGTTTTCTCTCAGTTGACAAGCTGCGCACACAATCGCAGTGTTGTACAGCTTGTTTCATCACCTTTGCGAAGGTGCCGCTCTCTCCGGCTCCCGGAGACGAAGAAGCTGCTTCTTCGCGCAAAGACGATTCTGCCGCTCACAGTGCTCTGCGGTGTGCGCCTTCTGCCGAAAGAGGTCCGGGAGCGGTGCTTAGCTCTGCAGAGCACCGTACCTTCGTCTTTAGCCTCTCTTCTCGTCTACATCTTAGCAAAAAGCTTTTCCACTCTGTCTGGCAAGGAGAAACTGTGCCAGCACAGAAAACATCCCCCATTGTGTTCTAGAGGCTGCACGGAGGTCTGCCGAGTGTTTTGCAAGAAGAGAAAGAAAGTTGTCCAAAACAGCTTGCAATCGAATGTTCATGTGAATAGAAAAGGCAGGAGAGTGGTCAGGTAGTGTTTTCTCTCAGTTGGCAAGCTGCGCACACAATCGCAGTGTTGTACAGCTTGTTTCATCACCTTTGCCAAGCTGCCGCTCTCTCCGGCTCCCGGAGACGAAGAAGCTGCTTCTTCGCGCAAAGACGATTCTGCCGCTCACAGTGCTCTGCGGTGTGCGCCTTCTGCCGAAAGAGGTCCGGGAGCGGTGCTTAGCTCTGCAGAGCACCGTACCTTCGTCTTTAGCCTCTCTTCTCGTCTACATCATAGCAAAAAGCTTTTCCACTCTGTCTGGCAAGGAGAAACTGTGCCAGCACAGAAAACATCTCCCATCGTGTTCTAGAGGCTGCACGGAGGTCTGCCGAGTGTTTTGCAAGAAGAGAAAGAAAGTTGTCCAAAACAGCTTTCAATCGAATGTTCATGTGAATAGAAAAGGCAGGAGAGTGGTCAGGTACTGTTTTCTCTCAGTTGGCAAGCTGCGCACACAATCGCAGTGTTGTACAGCTTGTTTCATCACCTTTGCCAAGCTGCCGCTCTCTCCGGCTCCCGGAGACGAAGAAGCTGCTTCTTCGCGCAAAGACGATTCTGCCGTTCACAGTGCTCTGCGGTGTGCGCCTTCTGCCGAAAGACGCCCGGGAGCGGTGCTTAGCTCTGCAGAGCACCGTACCTTCGTCTTTAGCCTCTCTTCTCGTCTACATCTTAGCAAAAAGCTTTTCCACTCTGTCTGGCAAGGAGAAACTGTGCCAGCACAAAAAACATCTCCCATCGTGTTCTAGAGGCTGCACGGAGGTCTGCCGAGTGTTTTTCAAGAAGAGAAAGAAAGTTGTCCAAAACAGCTTGCAATCGAATGTTCATGTGAATAGAAAAGGCAGCAGAGTGGTCAGGTACTGTTTTCTCTCAGTTGACAAGCTGCGCACACAATCGCAGTGTTGTACAGCTTGTTTCATCACCTTTGCCAAGCTGCCGCTCTCTCCAGCTCCCGGAGACGAAGAAGCTGCTTCTTCGCGCAAAGACGATTCTGCCGCTCACAGTGCTCTGCGGTGTGCGCCTTCTGCCGAAAGACGTCCGGGAGCGGTGCTTAGCTCTGCAGAGCACCGTACCTTCGTCTTTACCCTCTCTTCTCGTCTACATCTTAGCAAAAAGCTTTTCCACTCTGTCTGGCAAGGAGAAACTGTGCCAGCACAGAAAACATCTCCCATCGTGTTCTAGAGGCTGCACGGAGGTCTGCCGATAGTTTTGCAAGAAGAGAAAGAAAGTTGTCCAAAACAGCTTGCAATCGAATGTTCATGTGAATAGAAAAGGCAGGAGAGTGGTCAGGTAGTGTTTTCTCTCACTTGGCAAGCTGCGCACACAATCGCAGTGTTGTACAGCTTGTTTCATCACCTTTGCCAAGCTGCCGCTCTCTCCGGCTCCCGGAGACGAAGAAGCTGCTTCTTCGCGCAAAGACGATTCTGCCGCTCACTGTGCTCTCCGGTGTGCGCCTTCTGCCGAAAGAGGTCCGTGAGCGGTGCTTAGCCCTGCAGAGCACCGTACCTTCGTCTTTAGCCTCTCTTCTCGTCTACATCTTAGCAAAAAGCTTTTCCACTCTGTCTGGCAAGGAGAAACTGTGCCAGCACAGAAAACATCTCCCATCGTGTTCTAGAGGCTGCACGGAGGTCTGCCGAGTGTTTTGCAAGAAGAGAAAGAAAGTTGTCCAAAACAGCTTTCAATCGAATGTTCATGTGAATAGAAAAGGCAGGAGAGTGGTCAGGTACTGTTTTCTCTCAGTTGGCAAGCTGCGCACACAATCGCAGTGTTGTACAGCTTGTTTTATCACCTTTGCGAAGCTGCCGCTTTCTCCGGCTCCCGGAGACGAAGAAGCTGCTTCTTCGCGCAAAGACGATTCTGCCGCTCACAGTGCTCTGCGGTGTGCGCCTTCTGCCGAAAGAGGTCCGGGAGCGGTGCTTAGCTCTGCAGAGCACCGTACCTTCGTCTTTAGCCTCTCTTCTCGTCTACATCTTAGCAAAAAGCTTTTCCACTCTGTCTGGCAAGGAGAAACTGTGCCAGCACAAAAAACATCTCCCATCGTGTTCTAGAGGCTGCACGGAGGTCTGCAGAGTGTTTTGCAAGAAGAGAAAGAAAGTTGTCCAAAACAGCTTGCAATCGAATGTTCATGTGAATAGAAAAGGCAGGAGAGTGGTCAGGTACTGTTTTCTCTCAGTTGGCAAGCTGCGCACACAATCGCAGTGTTGTACAGCTTATTTCATCACCTTTGCGAAGCTGCCGCTCTCTCCGGCTCCCGGAGCCGAAGAAGCTGCTTCTTCGCGCAAAGACGATTCTGCCGCTCACAGTGCTCTGCGGTGTGCGCCTTCTGCCGAAAGAGGTCCGGGAGCGGTGCTTAGCTCTGCAGAGCACCGTACCTTCGTCTTTAGCCTCTCTTCTGGTCTACATCTTAGCAAAAAGCTTTTCCACTCTGTCTGGCAAGGAGAAACTGTGCCAGCACAGAAAACATCTCTCATCGTGTTCTAGAGGCTGCACGGAGGTCTGCCGAGTGTTTTGCAAGAAGAGAAAGAAAGTTGTCCAAAACAGCTTCCAATCGAATGTTCATGTGAATAGAAAAGGCAGCAGAGTGGTCAGGTAGTGTTTTCTCTCAGTAGGCAAGCTGCGCACACAATCGCAGTGTTGTACAGCTTGTTTCATCACCTTTGCCAAGTTTCCGCTCTCTCCGGCTCCCGGAGACGAAGAAGCTGCTTCTTCGCGCAAAGACGATTCTGCCGCTCACAGTGCTCTGCGGTGTGCGCCTTCTGCCGAAAGACGTCCGGGAGCGGTGCTTAGCTCTGCAGAGCACCGTACCTTCGTCTTTAGCCTCTCTTCTCGTCTACATCTTAGCAAAAAGCTTTTCCACTCTGTCTGGCAAGGAGAAACTGTGCCAGCACAAAAAACATCTCCCATCGTGTTCTAGAGGCTGCACGGAGGTCTGCCGAGTGTTTTGCAAGAAGAGAAAGAAAGTTGTCCAAAACAGCTTGCAATCGAATGTTCATGTGAATAGAAAAGGCAGGAGAGTGGTCAGGTACTGTTTTCTCTCAGTTGGCAAGCTGCGCACACAATCGCAGTGTTGTACAGCTTGTTTCATCACCTTTGCCAAGTTGCCGCTCTCTCCGGCTCCCGGAGACGAAGAAGCTGCTTCTTCGCGCAAAGACGATTCTGCCGCTCGCAGTGCTCTGCGGTGTGCGCCTTCTGCCGAAAGACGCCCGGGAGCGGTGCTTAGCTCTGCAGAGCACCGTACCTTCGTCTTTAGCCTCTCTTCTCGTCTACATCTTAGCAAAAAGCTTTTCCACTCTGTCTGGCAAGGAGAAACTTTGCCAGCACAAAAAACATCTCCCATCGTGTTCTAGAGCCTGCACGGAGGTCGGCAGAGTGTTTTGCAAGAAGAGAAAGAAAGTTGTCCAAAACAGCTTGCAATCGAATGTTCATGTGAATAGAAAAGGCAGGAGAGTGGTCAGGTACTGTTTTCTCTCAGTTGGCAAGCTGCGCACACAATCGCAGTGTTGTACAGCTTGTTTCATCACCTTTGCCAAGCTGCCGCTCTCTCCGGCTCCCGGAGACGAAGAAGCTGCTTCTTCGCGCAAAGACGATTCTGCCGCTCACAGTGCTCTGCGGTGTGCGCCTTCTGCCGAAAGACGCCCGGGAGCGGTGCTTAGCTCTGCAGAGCACCGTACCTTCGTCTTTAGCCTCTCTTCTCGTCTACATCTTAGCAAAAAGCTTTTCCACTCTGTCTGGCAAGGAGAAACTTTGCCAGCACAAAAAACATCTCCCATCGTGTTCTAGAGGCTGCACGGAGGTCTGCCGAGAGTTTTGCAAGAAGAGAAAGAAAGTTGTCCAAAACAGCTTGCAATCGAATGTTCATGTGAATAGAAAAGGCAGGAGAGTGGTCAGGTACTGTTTTCTCTCAGTTGGCAAGCTGCGCACACAATCGCAGTGTTGTACAGCTTGTTTCATCACCTTTGCCAAGCTGCCGCTCTCTCCGGCTCCCGGAGACGAAGAAGCTGCTTCTTCGCGCAAAGACGATTCTGCCGCTCACAGTGCTCTGCGGTGTGCGCCTTCTGCCGAAAGAGGTCCGGGAGCGGTGCTTAGCTCTGCAGAGCACCGTACCTTCGTCTTTAGCCTCTCTTCTCGTCTACATCTTAGCAAAAAGCTTTTCCACTCTGTCTGGCAAGGAGAAACTGTGCCAGCACCAAAAACATCTCCCATCGTGTTCTAGAGGCTGCACGGAGGTCTGCCGAGTGTTTTGCAAGAAGAGAAAGAAAGTTGTCCAAAACAGCTTGCAATCGAATGTTCATGTGAATAGAAAAGGCAGCAGAGTGGTCAGGTACTGTTTTCTCTCAGTTGGCAAGCTGCGCACACAATCGCAGTGTTGTACAGCTTATTTCATCACCTTTGCCAAGCTGCCGCTCTCTCCGGCTCCCGGAGCCGAAGAAGCTGCTTCTTCGCGCAAAGACGATTCTGCCGCTCACAGTGCTCTGCGGTGTGCGCCTTCTGCCGAAAGAGGTCCGGGAGCGGTGCTTAGCTCTGCAGAGCACCGTACCTTCGTCTTTAGCCTCTCTTCTCTTCTACATCTTAGCAAAAAGCTTTTCCACTCTGTCTGGCAAGGAGAAACTGTGCCAGCACAGAAAACATCTCCCATCGTGTTCTAGAGGCTGCACGGAGGTCTGCCGAGTGTTTTGCAAGAAGAGAAAGAAAGTTGTCCAAAACAGCTTGCAATCGAATGTTCATGTGAATAGAAAAGGCAGGAGAGTGGTCAGGTACTGTTTTCTCTCAGTTGGCAAGCTGCGCACACAATCGCAGTGTTGTACAGCTTGTTTCATCACGTTTGCCAAGCTGCCGCTCTCTCCGGCTCCCGGAGACGAAGAAGCTGCTTCTTCGCGCAAAGACGATTCTGCCGCTCACAGTGCTCTGCGGTGTGCGCCTTCTGCCGAAAGAGGTCCGGGAGCGGTGCTTAGCTCTGCAGAGCACCGTACCTTCGTCTTTAGCCTCTCTTCTCGTCTACATCTTAGCAAAAAGCTTTTCCACTCTGTCTGGCAAGGAGAAACTGTGCCAGCACAGAAAACATCTCCCATCGTGTTCTAGAGGCTGCACGGAGGTCTGCCGAGTGTTTTGCAAGAAGAGAAAGAAATTTGTCCAAAACAGCTTGCAATCGAATGTTCATGTGAATAGAAAAGGCAGGAGAGTGGTCAGGTACTGTTTTCTCTCAGTTGGCAAGCTGCGCACACAATCGCAGTGTTGTACAGCTTGTTTCATCACCTTTGCGAAGGTGCCGCTCTCTCCGGCTCCCGGAGACGAAGAAGCTGCTTCTTCGCGCAAAGACGATTCTGCCGCTCACAGTGCTCTGCGGTGTGCGCCTTCTGCCGAAAGAGGTCCGGGAGCGGTGCTTAGCTCTGCAGAGCACCGTACCTTCGTCTTTAGCCTCTCTTCTCGTCTACATCTTAGCAAAAAGCTTTTCCACTCTGTCTGGCAAGGAGAAACTGTGCCAGCACAAAAAACATCTCCCATCGTGTTCTAGAGGCTGCACGGAGGTCTGCCGAGTGTTTTGCAAGAAGAGAAAGAAAGTTGTCCAAAACAGCTTGCAATCGAATGTTCATGTGAATAGAAAAGGCAGGAGAGTGGTCAGGTACTGTTTTCTCTCAGTTGGCAAGCTGCGCACACAATCGCAGTGTTGTACAGCTTGTTTCATCACCTTTGCCAAGCTGCCGCTCTCTCCGGCTCCCGGAGACGAAGAAGCTGCTTCTTCGCGCAAAGACGATTCTGCCGCTCACAGTGCTCTGCGGTGTGCGCCTTCTGCCGAAAGAGGTCCGGGAGCGGTGCTTAGCTCTGCAGAGCACCGTACCTTCGTCTTTAGCCTCTCTTCTCGTCTACATCATAGCAAAAAGCTTTTCCACTCTGTCTGGCAAGGAGAAACTGTGCCAGCACAGAAAACATCTCCCATCGTGTTCTAGAGGCTGCACGGAGGTCTGCCGAGTGTTTTGCAAGAAGAGAAAGAAAGTTGTCCAAAACAGCTTGCAATCGAATGTTCATGTGAATAGAAAAGGCAGGAGAGTGGTCAGGTACTGTTTTCTCTCAGTTGGCAAGCTGCGCACACAATCGCAGTGTTGTACAGCTTGTTTCATCACCTTTGCCAAGCTGCCGCTCTCTCCGGCTCCCGGAGACGAAGAAGCTGCTTCTTCGCGCAAAGACGATTCTGCCGTTCACAGTGCTCTGCGGTGTGCGCCTTCTGCCGAAAGACGCCCGGGAGCGGTGCTTAGCTCTGCAGAGCACCGTACCTTCGTCTTTAGCCTCTCTTCTCGTCTACATCTTAGCAAAAAGCTTTTCCACTCTGTCTGGCAAGGAGAAACTGTGCCAGCACAAAAAACATCTCCCATCGTGTTCTAGAGGCTGCACGGAGGTCTGCCGAGTGTTTTTCAAGAAGAGAAAGAAAGTTGTCCAAAACAGCTTGCAATCGAATGTTCATGTGAATAGAAAAGGCAGCAGAGTGGTCAGGTACTGTTTTCTCTCAGTTGACAAGCTGCGCACACAATCGCAGTGTTGTACAGCTTGTTTCATCACCTTTGCCAAGCTGCCGCTCTCTCCAGCTCCCGGAGACGAAGAAGCTGCTTCTTCGCGCAAAGACGATTCTGCCGCTCACAGTGCTCTGCGGTGTGCGCCTTCTGCCGAAAGACGTCCGGGAGCGGTGCTTAGCTCTGCAGAGCACCGTACCTTCGTCTTTAGCCTCTCTTCTCGTCTACATCTTAGCAAAAAGCTTTTCCACTCTGTCTGGCAAGGAGAAACTGTGCCAGCACAAAAAACATCTCCCATCGTGTTCTAGAGGCTGCACGGAGGTCTGCCGAGTGTTTTGCAAGAAGAGAAAGAAAGTTGTCCAAAACAGCTTGCAATCGAATGTTCATGTGAATAGAAAAGGCAGGAGAGTGGTCAGGTACTGTTTTCTCTCAGTTGGCAAGCTGCGCACACAATCGCAGTGTTGTACAGCTTATTTCATCACCTTTGCGAAGCTGCCGCTCTCTCCGGCTCCCGGAGCCGAAGAAGCTGCTTCTTCGCGCAAAGACGATTCTGCCGCTCACAGTGCTCTGCGGTGTGCGCCTTCTGCCGAAAGACGCCCGGGAGCGGTGCTTAGCTCTGCAGAGCACCGTACCTTCGTCTTTAGCCTCTCTTCTCGTCTACATCTTAGCAAAAAGCTTTTCCACTCTGTCTGGCAAGGAGAAACTGTGCCAGCACAGAAAACATCTCCCATCGTGTTCTAGAGGCTGCACGGAGGTCTGCCGAGTGTTTTGCAAGAAGAGAAAGAAAGTTGTCCAAAACAGCTTCCAATCGAATGTTCATATGAATAGAAAAGGCAGGAGAGTGGTCAGGTAGTGTTTTCTCTCAGTTGGCAAGCTGCGCACACAATCGCAGTGTTGTACAGCTTGTTTCATCACCTTTGCCAAGCTGCCGCTCTCTCCGGCTCCCGGAGACGAAGAAGCTGCTTCTTCGCGCAAAGACGATTCTGCCGCTCACAGTGCTCTGCGGTGTGCGCCTTCTGCCGAAAGACGTCCGGGAGCGGTGCTTAGCTCTGCAGAGCACCGTACCTTCGTCTTTAGCCTCTCTTCTCGTCTACATCTTAGCAAAAAGCTTTTCCACTCTGTCTGGCAAGGAGAAACTGTGCCGGCACAAAAAACATCTCCCATCGTGTTCTAGAGGCTGCACGGAGGTCTGCCGAGTGTTTTGCAAGAAGAGAAAGAAAGTTGTCCAAAACAGCTTGCAATCGAATGTTCATGTGAATAGAAAAGGCAGGAGAGTGGTCAGGTACTGTTTTCTCTCAGTTGGCAAGCTGCGCACACAATCGCAGTGTTGTACAGCTTGTTTCATCACCTTTGCCAAGCTGCCGCTCTCTCCGGCTCCCGGAGACGAAGAAGCTGCTTCTTCGCGCAAAGACGATTCTGCCGCTCACAGTGCTCTGCGGTGTGCGCCTTCTGCCGAAAGAGGTCCGGGAGCGGTGCTTAGCTCTGCAGAGCACCGTACCTTCGTCTTTAGCCTCTCTTCTCGTCTACATCTTAGCAAAAAGCTTTTCCACTCTGTCTGGCAAGGAGAAACTGTGCCAGCACCAAAAACATCTCCCATCGTGTTCTAGAGGCTGCACGGAGGTCTGCAGAGTGTTTTGCAAGAAGAGAAAGAAAGTTGTCCAAAACAGCTTGCAATCGAATGTTCATGTGAATAGAAAAGGCAGCAGAGTGGTCAGGTACTGTTTTCTCTCAGTTGGCAAGCTGCGCACACAATCGCAGTGTTGTACAGCTTATTTCATCACCTTTGCCAAGCTGCCGCTCTCTCCGGCTCCCGGAGCCGAAGAAGCTGCTTCTTCGCGCAAAGACGATTCTGCCGCTCACAGTGCTCTGCGGTGTGCGCCTTCTGCCGAAAGAGGTCCGGGAGCGCTGCTTAGCTCTGCAGAGCACCGTACCTTCGTCTTTAGCCTCTCTTCTCTTCTACATCTTAGCAAAAAGCTTTTCCACTCTGTCTGGCAAGGAGAAACTGTGCCAGCACAGAAAACATCTCCCATCGTGTTCTAGAGGCTGCACGGAGGTCTGCCGAGTGTTTTGCAAGAAGAGAAAGAAAGTTGTCCAAAACAGCTTGCAATCGAATGTTCATGTGAATAGAAAAGGCAGGAGAGTGGTCAGGTACTGTTTTCTCTCAGTTGGCAAGCTGCGCACACAATCGCAGTGTTGTACAGCTTGTTTCATCACGTTTGCCAAGCTGCCGCTCTCTCCGGCTCCCGGAGACGAAGAAGCTGCTTCTTCGCGCAAAGACGATTCTGCCGCTCACAGTGCTCTGCGGTGTGCGCCTTCTGCCGAAAGAGGTCCGGGAGCGGTGCTTAGCTCTGCAGAGCACCGTACCTTCGTCTTTAGCCTCTCTTCTCGTCTACATCTTAGCAAAAAGCTTTTCCACTCTGTCTGGCAAGGAGAAACTGTGCCAGCACAAAAAACATCTCCCATCGTGTTCTAGAGGCTGCACGGAGGTCTGCCGAGTGTTTTGCAAGAAGAGAAAGAAAGTTGTCCAAAACAGCTTGCAATCGAATGTTCATGTGAATAGAAAAGGCAGGAGAGTGGTCAGGTACTGTTTTCTCTCAGTTGGCAAGCTGCGCACACAATCGCAGTGTTGTACAGCTTGTTTCATCACCTTTGCCAAGCTGCCGCTCTCTCCGGCTCCCGGAGACGAAGAAGCTGCTTCTTCGCGCAAAGACGATTCTGCCGCTCACAGTGCTCTGCGGTGTGCGCCTTCTGCCGAAAGAGGTCCGGGAGCGGTGCTTAGCTCTGCAGAGCACCGTACCTTCGTCTTTAGCCTCTCTTCTCGTCTACATCATAGCAAAAAGCTTTTCCACTCTGTCTGGCAAGGAGAAACTGTGCCAGCACAGAAAACATCTCCCATCGTGTTCTAGAGGCTGCACGGAGGTCTGCCGAGTGTTTTGCAAGAAGAGAAAGAAAGTTGTCCAAAACAGCTTGCAATCGAATGTTCATGTGAATAGAAAAGGCAGGAGAGTGGTCAGGTAGTGTTTTCTCTCAGTTGGCAAGCTGCGCACACAATCGCAGTGTTGTACAGCTTGTTTCATCACCTTTGCCAAGCTGCCGCTCTCTCCGGCTCCCGGAGACGAAGAAGCTGCTTCTTCGCGCAAAGACGATTCTGCCGCTCACAGTGCTCTGCGGTGTGCGCCTTCTGCCGAAAGAGGTCCGGGAGCGGTGCTTAGCTCTGCAGAGCACCGTACCTTCGTCTTTAGCCTCTCTTCTCGTCTACATCATAGCAAAAAGCTTTTCCACTCTGTCTGGCAAGGAGAAACTGTGCCAGCACAGAAAACATCTCCCATCGTGTTCTAGAGGCTGCACGGAGGTCTGCCGAGTGTTTTGCAAGAAGAGAAAGAAAGTTGTCCAAAACAGCTTTCAATCGAATGTTCATGTGAATAGAAAAGGCAGGAGAGTGGTCAGGTACTGTTTTCTCTCAGTTGGCAAGCTGCGCACACAATCGCAGTGTTGTACAGCTTGTTTCATCACCTTTGCCAAGCTGCCGCTCTCTCCGGCTCCCGGAGACGAAGAAGCTGCTTCTTCGCGCAAAGACGATTCTGCCGTTCACAGTGCTCTGCGGTGTGCGCCTTCTGCCGAAAGACGCCCGGGAGCGGTGCTTAGCTCTGCAGAGCACCGTACCTTCGTCTTTAGCCTCTCTTCTCGTCTACATCTTAGCAAAAAGCTTTTCCACTCTGTCTGGCAAGGAGAAACTGTGCCAGCACAAAAAACATCTCCCATCGTGTTCTAGAGGCTGCACGGAGGTCTGCCGAGTGTTTTTCAAGAAGAGAAAGAAAGTTGTCCAAAACAGCTTGCAATCGAATGTTCATGTGAATAGAAAAGGCAGCAGAGTGGTCAGGTACTGTTTTCTCTCAGTTGACAAGCTGCGCACACAATCGCAGTGTTGTACAGCTTGTTTCATCACCTTTGCCAAGCTGCCGCTCTCTCCAGCTCCCGGAGACGAAGAAGCTGCTTCTTCGCGCAAAGACGATTCTGCCGCTCACAGTGCTCTGCGGTGTGCGCCTTCTGCCGAAAGACGTCCGGGAGCGGTGCTTAGCTCTGCAGAGCACCGTACCTTCGTCTTTACCCTCTCTTCTCGTCTACATCTTAGCAAAAAGCTTTTCCACTCTGTCTGGCAAGGAGAAACTGTGCCAGCACAGAAAACATCTCCCATCGTGTTCTAGAGGCTGCACGGAGGTCTGCCGATAGTTTTGCAAGAAGAGAAAGAAAGTTGTCCAAAACAGCTTGCAATCGAATGTTCATGTGAATAGAAAAGGCAGGAGAGTGGTCAGGTAGTGTTTTCTCTCACTTGGCAAGCTGCGCACACAATCGCAGTGTTGTACAGCTTGTTTCATCACCTTTGCCAAGCTGCCGCTCTCTCCGGCTCCCGGAGACGAAGAAGCTGCTTCTTCGCGCAAAGACGATTCTGCCGCTCACTGTGCTCTCCGGTGTGCGCCTTCTGCCGAAAGAGGTCCGTGAGCGGTGCTTAGCCCTGCAGAGCACCGTACCTTCGTCTTTAGCCTCTCTTCTCGTCTACATCTTAGCAAAAAGCTTTTCCACTCTGTCTGGCAAGGAGAAACTGTGCCAGCACAGAAAACATCTCCCATCGTGTTCTAGAGGCTGCACGGAGGTCTGCCGAGTGTTTTGCAAGAAGAGAAAGAAAGTTGTCCAAAACAGCTTTCAATCGAATGTTCATGTGAATAGAAAAGGCAGGAGAGTGGTCAGGTACTGTTTTCTCTCAGTTGGCAAGCTGCGCACACAATCGCAGTGTTGTACAGCTTGTTTTATCACCTTTGCGAAGCTGCCGCTTTCTCCGGCTCCCGGAGACGAAGAAGCTGCTTCTTCGCGCAAAGACGATTCTGCCGCTCACAGTGCTCTGCGGTGTGCGCCTTCTGCCGAAAGAGGTCCGGGAGCGGTGCTTAGCTCTGCAGAGCACCGTACCTTCGTCTTTAGCCTCTCTTCTCGTCTACATCTTAGCAAAAAGCTTTTCCACTCTGTCTGGCAAGGAGAAACTGTGCCAGCACAAAAAACATCTCCCATCGTGTTCTAGAGGCTGCACGGAGGTCTGCAGAGTGTTTTGCAAGAAGAGAAAGAAAGTTGTCCAAAACAGCTTGCAATCGAATGTTCATGTGAATAGAAAAGGCAGGAGAGTGGTCAGGTACTGTTTTCTCTCAGTTGGCAAGCTGCGCACACAATCGCAGTGTTGTACAGCTTATTTCATCACCTTTGCGAAGCTGCCGCTCTCTCCGGCTCCCGGAGCCGAAGAAGCTGCTTCTTCGCGCAAAGACGATTCTGCCGCTCACAGTGCTCTGCGGTGTGCGCCTTCTGCCGAAAGAGGTCCGGGAGCGGTGCTTAGCTCTGCAGAGCACCGTACCTTCGTCTTTAGCCTCTCTTCTGGTCTACATCTTAGCAAAAAGCTTTTCCACTCTGTCTGGCAAGGAGAAACTGTGCCAGCACAGAAAACATCTCTCATCGTGTTCTAGAGGCTGCACGGAGGTCTGCCGAGTGTTTTGCAAGAAGAGAAAGAAAGTTGTCCAAAACAGCTTCCAATCGAATGTTCATGTGAATAGAAAAGGCAGCAGAGTGGTCAGGTAGTGTTTTCTCTCAGTAGGCAAGCTGCGCACACAATCGCAGTGTTGTACAGCTTGTTTCATCACCTTTGCCAAGTTTCCGCTCTCTCCGGCTCCCGGAGACGAAGAAGCTGCTTCTTCGCGCAAAGACGATTCTGCCGCTCACAGTGCTCTGCGGTGTGCGCCTTCTGCCGAAAGACGTCCGGGAGCGGTGCTTAGCTCTGCAGAGCACCGTACCTTCGTCTTTAGCCTCTCTTCTCGTCTACATCTTAGCAAAAAGCTTTTCCACTCTGTCTGGCAAGGAGAAACTGTGCCAGCACAAAAAACATCTCCCATCGTGTTCTAGAGGCTGCACGGAGGTCTGCCGAGTGTTTTGCAAGAAGAGAAAGAAAGTTGTCCAAAACAGCTTGCAATCGAATGTTCATGTGAATAGAAAAGGCAGGAGAGTGGTCAGGTACTGTTTTCTCTCAGTTGGCAAGCTGCGCACACAATCGCAGTGTTGTACAGCTTGTTTCATCACCTTTGCCAAGTTGCCGCTCTCTCCGGCTCCCGGAGACGAAGAAGCTGCTTCTTCGCGCAAAGACGATTCTGCCGCTCGCAGTGCTCTGCGGTGTGCGCCTTCTGCCGAAAGACGCCCGGGAGCGGTGCTTAGCTCTGCAGAGCACCGTACCTTCGTCTTTAGCCTCTCTTCTCGTCTACATCTTAGCAAAAAGCTTTTCCACTCTGTCTGGCAAGGAGAAACTTTGCCAGCACAAAAAACATCTCCCATCGTGTTCTAGAGCCTGCACGGAGGTCGGCAGAGTGTTTTGCAAGAAGAGAAAGAAAGTTGTCCAAAACAGCTTGCAATCGAATGTTCATGTGAATAGAAAAGGCAGGAGAGTGGTCAGGTACTGTTTTCTCTCAGTTGGCAAGCTGCGCACACAATCGCAGTGTTGTACAGCTTGTTTCATCACCTTTGCCAAGCTGCCGCTCTCTCCGGCTCCCGGAGACGAAGAAGCTGCTTCTTCGCGCAAAGACGATTCTGCCGCTCACAGTGCTCTGCGGTGTGCGCCTTCTGCCGAAAGACGCCCGGGAGCGGTGCTTAGCTCTGCAGAGCACCGTACCTTCGTCTTTAGCCTCTCTTCTCGTCTACATCTTAGCAAAAAGCTTTTCCACTCTGTCTGGCAAGGAGAAACTTTGCCAGCACAAAAAACATCTCCCATCGTGTTCTAGAGGCTGCACGGAGGTCTGCCGAGAGTTTTGCAAGAAGAGAAAGAAAGTTGTCCAAAACAGCTTGCAATCGAATGTTCATGTGAATAGAAAAGGCAGGAGAGTGGTCAGGTACTGTTTTCTCTCAGTTGGCAAGCTGCGCACACAATCGCAGTGTTGTACAGCTTGTTTCATCACCTTTGCCAAGCTGCCGCTCTCTCCGGCTCCCGGAGACGAAGAAGCTGCTTCTTCGCGCAAAGACGATTCTGCCGCTCACAGTGCTCTGCGGTGTGCGCCTTCTGCCGAAAGAGGTCCGGGAGCGGTGCTTAGCTCTGCAGAGCACCGTACCTTCGTCTTTAGCCTCTCTTCTCGTCTACATCTTAGCAAAAAGCTTTTCCACTCTGTCTGGCAAGGAGAAACTGTGCCAGCACCAAAAACATCTCCCATCGTGTTCTAGAGGCTGCACGGAGGTCTGCCGAGTGTTTTGCAAGAAGAGAAAGAAAGTTGTCCAAAACAGCTTGCAATCGAATGTTCATGTGAATAGAAAAGGCAGCAGAGTGGTCAGGTACTGTTTTCTCTCAGTTGGCAAGCTGCGCACACAATCGCAGTGTTGTACAGCTTATTTCATCACCTTTGCCAAGCTGCCGCTCTCTCCGGCTCCCGGAGCCGAAGAAGCTGCTTCTTCGCGCAAAGACGATTCTGCCGCTCACAGTGCTCTGCGGTGTGCGCCTTCTGCCGAAAGAGGTCCGGGAGCGGTGCTTAGCTCTGCAGAGCACCGTACCTTCGTCTTTAGCCTCTCTTCTCTTCTACATCTTAGCAAAAAGCTTTTCCACTCTGTCTGGCAAGGAGAAACTGTGCCAGCACAGAAAACATCTCCCATCGTGTTCTAGAGGCTGCACGGAGGTCTGCCGAGTGTTTTGCAAGAAGAGAAAGAAAGTTGTCCAAAACAGCTTGCAATCGAATGTTCATGTGAATAGAAAAGGCAGGAGAGTGGTCAGGTACTGTTTTCTCTCAGTTGGCAAGCTGCGCACACAATCGCAGTGTTGTACAGCTTGTTTCATCACGTTTGCCAAGCTGCCGCTCTCTCCGGCTCCCGGAGACGAAGAAGCTGCTTCTTCGCGCAAAGACGATTCTGCCGCTCACAGTGCTCTGCGGTGTGCGCCTTCTGCCGAAAGAGGTCCGGGAGCGGTGCTTAGCTCTGCAGAGCACCGTACCTTCGTCTTTAGCCTCTCTTCTCGTCTACATCTTAGCAAAAAGCTTTTCCACTCTGTCTGGCAAGGAGAAACTGTGCCAGCACAGAAAACATCTCCCATCGTGTTCTAGAGGCTGCACGGAGGTCTGCCGAGTGTTTTGCAAGAAGAGAAAGAAATTTGTCCAAAACAGCTTGCAATCGAATGTTCATGTGAATAGAAAAGGCAGGAGAGTGGTCAGGTACTGTTTTCTCTCAGTTGGCAAGCTGCGCACACAATCGCAGTGTTGTACAGCTTGTTTCATCACCTTTGCGAAGGTGCCGCTCTCTCCGGCTCCCGGAGACGAAGAAGCTGCTTCTTCGCGCAAAGACGATTCTGCCGCTCACAGTGCTCTGCGGTGTGCGCCTTCTGCCGAAAGAGGTCCGGGAGCGGTGCTTAGCTCTGCAGAGCACCGTACCTTCGTCTTTAGCCTCTCTTCTCGTCTACATCTTAGCAAAAAGCTTTTCCACTCTGTCTGGCAAGGAGAAACTGTGCCAGCACAAAAAACATCTCCCATCGTGTTCTAGAGGCTGCACGGAGGTCTGCCGAGTGTTTTGCAAGAAGAGAAAGAAAGTTGTCCAAAACAGCTTGCAATCGAATGTTCATGTGAATAGAAAAGGCAGGAGAGTGGTCAGGTACTGTTTTCTCTCAGTTGGCAAGCTGCGCACACAATCGCAGTGTTGTACAGCTTGTTTCATCACCTTTGCCAAGCTGCCGCTCTCTCCGGCTCCCGGAGACGAAGAAGCTGCTTCTTCGCGCAAAGACGATTCTGCCGCTCACAGTGCTCTGCGGTGTGCGCCTTCTGCCGAAAGAGGTCCGGGAGCGGTGCTTAGCTCTGCAGAGCACCGTACCTTCGTCTTTAGCCTCTCTTCTCGTCTACATCATAGCAAAAAGCTTTTCCACTCTGTCTGGCAAGGAGAAACTGTGCCAGCACAGAAAACATCTCCCATCGTGTTCTAGAGGCTGCACGGAGGTCTGCCGAGTGTTTTGCAAGAAGAGAAAGAAAGTTGTCCAAAACAGCTTGCAATCGAATGTTCATGTGAATAGAAAAGGCAGGAGAGTGGTCAGGTACTGTTTTCTCTCAGTTGGCAAGCTGCGCACACAATCGCAGTGTTGTACAGCTTGTTTCATCACCTTTGCCAAGCTGCCGCTCTCTCCGGCTCCCGGAGACGAAGAAGCTGCTTCTTCGCGCA